>NW_026294424.1:14375237-14482737 GCF_007827085.1 Peromyscus californicus insignis
GTCACAGCAGTGTTGAGTGTGTGAAAGAGGGGGGTGAGAAATTAAATTAGAAGAAACATGGAGCAGCTTGTGGAAGGAGCCAGGGCTATAGTACAGGAATCATGGGCCAACAGTGTAACCCACTCCAGCTGTACCAGAACATCCCAAGAGGAATGGGGAGGATGGTAATTTAAGGGAAAGAAGTGCAGAGCACCCTTCTGCTGGACCTACATGAACTTAGGACAGAATTAGACTGATGCCACTTCCCTGTCCTCCCCAGCCACCCACTCTCAAGGGACACCCACAACACCACCTGTCATAGCTCTCTTCCCATTTCAGTGTCATGGTTAGCCTGGTTGTATCTGTGATTCTTAAAAAGAATACAAGGGTGCTTTGGAAATGGCCTGCTGTTTTGCCTCTCCAGACTCTTAGGATTCATGTCAGCCCCAGGTGTATCCCAGAGATTTGGAAGACCTGCCAGGATCCCTCTGACAAAAGCCATGTTGATGGAGAAAGACGTGATAGTGAGGGATCCCAGGAATGAACTCACAGCAGCCGCGGCCACACCCTTCTGGGGTGCGAGCTCAGGAGTGATCCCAGACAGAAGCCCAAGTAGCTCAGTACATAGGTGGAAGCTCATGCTTGACAAAGGCCATGCAGCAAGGCAGCTGTGTGAAGAGAAGGGAGACCCAGATGCAGGCAGAGCTAGACATCTGGAGAAGAAACCCAGCTAGCAGTAAAATATATCTAGTCGCTCGGAGGAGAGGGGCAGAAAAAAAGAACTATGCAGGTGTCATACCACACTTCCTGATGGCCTCACTTTGACTGTTGTTGGAAACATTGACCAGGCCTTCACAGATATTCTTAGATTTCAAAGAGAGGAGAGTGGCCAGGTACAGAACGGCAGCAAGGAGAAAATGCGGGTGCAGATATTTTTCTTTCCCATCAATACTGACAGAAAACTGGAGATGAGTGGGTTGGAAGCATGAGGTGCGGTCAGAGGGCAGTTCTCTGAGGAAGTGATACTTGTGTAAGGCCTGAAAATGAAGAGCAGCTATTCCAGGCAGAGGGAAGAGCCACTGGGGAAGCAAAGAGGAAGGTCTAGGAGTGAGCAGATATGGATATGCTAGATAAAGAAACCAGGCGGGTCTGGACCAGGCCTGCTCTGAAAAGCTTTGGATCTCATCCTTAGGGTGAGGATGGGCCAGAAAGGGACCTAACTGAGAGCCTGTTGATATGGAGAGATTTTTAAGGCCAAAATTACACGGTAAAGGGCCCATATGGATAAAAATGATAAAGCAAAAGGACAGGATAGAAGACCTGTGGTCCAGAGGGAGATGACTGGTATTTGCTCTAGGCAGTGGGATACAGTGATGGATGGGTCTCGGACTAGGGTTTAAAGTGGCAATAAAACAGTGAGAGTTAACTGGGGGATCAGATATGTCAGGATTATGGAAAGAAGGGAAATGAAAGGGGGAACTTAGCCGGGCGGTGGTGGCGCACGCCTTTAAACCCAGCACTCGGGAGGCAGAGGCAGGCGGATCTCTGTGAGTTCGAGGCCAGCTTGGGCTACCAAGTGAGTTCCAGGAGAGGCGCAAAGCTACACAGAGAAACCCTGTCTCGAAAAAAACCGAAAAAAAAAAAAAAAGAAAGGGGGAACTTGAGAAAAATGCCACTAAGTTACTTTGGAGATGGGAATCATATCTCAAAAACCTTGGTAAGATTAGTCAGAAGTTGCTCACAAAAGCCAAGCTTTAGCTGACAGATAAATGAAAAAACATGGTTTTACAGTCAGGTACCAAAATGGCACATGTCAGCTGGCATGCTCTAACTGACTCATGGTTCTCACCCTAGACTCTGGATCTTTCAGCCTAGGTCTCTTGACAGAAGAAAGCCCATTCATTTCCAGGATGTCTTTGCTCTTTCTCCACCTTGGCTCTGAGTTGCTCCACTAGATGACACTCAATTAACCCTGGAGGCTACCTGCTCTCTTTATTAACAAGATAGGGGTCAATGTGTACTGTCTGGCAACAGTGGATGGAATAAGGCTGGTGGTCCAGCTCAGTGGTCAAGTGACTGCCTATCATGTGAAGCCCCAGTGTGAAAACAGACAACAAACAAAACTAGAATATCTGTAAGACTTTATTGTTTCATCAGAATTAGCCTTCTAATGGTCATGACGGTAGCTCAGTGGTGGAGGGTTTCCTCTAGCAGGCACACGCTCCAGGGTTGACGCCGAGCACTGCAAAAGGAAAGAAATTCACTTCTTTTCTCCTTTGAAGGAAAAAATACAACACAAAAGATAGCAGCTAGCCTTTTATTCTGTTATGAGTCAATCTTAGAAATGTAACCATAGCCAAGGGGCCCTCATGGCTATGTGTTATAACTTGACTTGTTTCACGGTTCTCTGGCGATAATATCCTCTAAAATCACAAGTATCTAATTTTCAGGAACTAAATATTTTCAAACATTTTAGCAGAGTCTTAGAAAGGCTTTAGGACAGAAATTTAAGGTGGTTTCCTGCCACAAGGGAAGAACAAATACACAAAGGCAGATCTTTATAGTAGTCTCAATAGTACCTTTTAAAACTCAGTGTGTGTGTACGTGTGTGTGTGTATACATATGTGTGTGTGTGCTTTACATATTGCTGCATTTTAGCTATCTCCTCTAACTAAATTATCGTGAGATTCAGGTATTTCACAAATAAAAAAGCCTAAGTGTGTGCTGGTGAATACACAGATCACAAATGACAAGTTTCCGGGTAGAACCAGGGTCTTTTCCAATCTGAATAGCCCAGCAGGCTATATACCTTCCTGGCAAATCCAGGCAGAACAGTCACATTTACAAATGTCTTCTAAAATTTTCATCCCCTCTCTCTGGGGACAACGTTGAAAATATTTGTTCTTAAGAGCTGCTGTGTAGCCTATTTTCTCAGTGAAGTGAGCGTGGGAGCGGGGGTAGTCACTGTGATCTTTGGCTCACAAAGAATAAACGCCCTATCGTGACTTTCAAATACTCATTGTGGGAGTGTTACCTTCCCATACTGAGTGCTCCTTCATAGTGGCAGGTGTGCACAGCTCCATGGAGGCTGCCACCACTCTGTGGTGCATCCTTGTCATTTCCGGTTTACTCACGGCTCTCTCCCCCTGCCAGAGTGTGCCGGTTAGACATTTTCCCCCTGTGGTTCCTTTGAGCAGAGCTGACATGTTTCCACACTTTCTTCTCCTGCACACTGGCTATGGGCTGGACCCTTTGAAAGACAGGGGATGCAGAATCCTCTCAGCCAACTCTCTTTGCAAATGGGGAAATGAAGCCAGAGCAGTGTGACATGAACTGCTGCCTGGATTTGCCCATGCCCTCTTATTAAGGATGAGTAGAAAATAAGGGATCCTTAAGAACATGGAAGCCGCCTTGCTTTGTAGCAGTGTGTCTTCCCACATGCTCTTCATTAAATAAGCGAAGATGTAAGGAACACGTACCTCAGGCTCTTCCACTGAGGTGCATGACCTTATTTCATTTTCACAGCAGCCCTTTGAAGTAAACACTACCAGGCTGTGACTTTCCAGATATGGAAGGTAATACTTAGCTGAAATTATTCTCGAAAATCCACAGAAAGCAGGATGGAGCTGGATATGGGTCTCTGTGCCTCCAGAACCCATTCCCCTGATCCCTGTCCATATGCTGATCCACTTGGAGCCATGCCTGTGTCCCAGCTGTCCTTGGCCATAGGAAGTCGAAGCCATGGACCCCAGGATGGTAGAGAGACAGTCACTGTTTTTGGACTTCTCCTCCCAATGAGTAGTTTCAAGACCTGGGTGTTGGCTCAAATGGGAATATGTGCAAGCCGGACGGGGAACTACGCAAATCTCTCCTTATCTGTGAGGGTGTCGTCTTTGCAATACCTGTGTCCTCCAGCACAAGCCAGAGAGGACACCCAAGGGCTTGACCAAGCATCTTGAGCAACAGCCTGCTGTATCCAGAAATCTCTTGCCCAAGGTCCCTTTCAGCCTTGCTGTTCTGAATACTGGAAGACAAGATGGCCAGCATAGGATGGTGGGGCCCAGCTCCACAGGGAAGGGGATATATCTGCTAGTCCTAACCTTCCATGTGTTCCCATACCCATGTTTTGCTCTTCTCCAAAGTGCAATAATAAATACTTAGTTGTGCTTTTGCATATGCTAGTATCAAGGAATCAGGAAATACCCAGCAAAAAAACAAGAGGCAAATTCTTACTGGTAATAACATCATTGCATTTATTCATCTGCTTCAGCGCAGTCTTGGGCTTGCTTTGGGATGCCCGTGAGGGGTTATTTTTTTTTTTTGTACTGACCCTTCCTCTTGTGATTTCAAATTTTGTACACTCTATTTCCTTTTTCCCTCCAGGGCCATTTTCAACCTCACCTTTTGTACTCTTACAGTTTTCATACATTACAATAGATGTCTTCTTGTAACTTGGGATTTTCTTACAGTAGTATCCTTTTTGTAAAATAAAAAAATATATTGTCCATATTGAATGGTTGTGGTCAACATTAAGTGAGGTGGTAGATTTAAAAGCAATACATTATAATGTATAATATGATTATAATAAAATGTTGAATCACAAAATGCCTTTTCAAAAATTTACCTACTTGATATTATGCACCTTTAATGTTTTTGAACATTAAAATATTTTGGTATTTAATGATGAGATATCTGTTTAAGAGTTTAAAATTGTAGCTTCTGTTAATATTTATAAAAGAAAATCGTAAAATCTAAAATGGCAGGTGTTGCTTTTCTCAGTTTGTAACCGAATGTCTGACCGAACAATTTCAAGGGGAAGGATTATTTGGTATTCACATTTCCAGAGGGTTCAGTTCACAGAGACGGGTATGGCAGAGATGAGCAGCTTGCACAGTGACAAAGAGAGAGAGCTCAGAGGGGTCACCGGTGAGAGGGGGACTTTCTCTTTTATTCTGAATCACCTCCCCACCCCGAAAGTCCTTCCTATAAACACCCTCACAGATACATCTATAGGTGAGCCCCATCAATCCTCTAAGTGTTCCAGATCCAGTCAGGCTGACAGTGAAGATTACCCATCATGCCACGACAATACCTGAAGAAGGAAAACAAGAATATAAACCTGGTGGTGGCGCACGTCTTTAATCTCAGCGCTGGGAGTCAGAGGCAGGTGAATCTCTGAGTTCGAGGCCAGCCTGGTCTACAGAGCAAGTTCCAGGACAGCCAGGGCTACACAGAGAAACTCTATAACAACAACAAAAAAAAAGAATAAATAATAAAGAATAAAATTAAATTATTATTTGTCATGAAGTTTCTGTGTATAGCCCTAAGTTGCATCTCTGAAAGGCTCGTCAGATATTCTGGGTAAAAAATGCAAAAACAAAACAAAACAAAAAAATGTGTGTGCTCTGCCCTCTGGGATTCCCTCCCATTCTTCATTTATCTGCATGCACCCCTAGCTCACACAGCTAACAACTATTAGAGTTAGCTGAAAATCCCCCTCTTCCTCCCTTTCTGTCTCTCATCCTCCCCACCCATTTTATAACAAGCCTCACTGAGCACCCACTGTGGGGCAAATGTGGTTCTTGATGCCAAAGATTGCCTTTAAATGGTTAAGATACAGAACTTATAGCCCGTCAACAAAGAAACAAGGTCTGTCCAGCCCCCATAAAAACGACTTGATGCACATAGTAGCCACCAGGATTGAGAGAGAAAAATGCCATTGGATCCAGACCTGATCAGAGAAGCCTTTCTGAGGATGGATCTGTGAGTGTCCAGTGCCCTTTCCAGCCCCCAAGTGGGCAGAAAAAAATCTGGGTTCAGCCAAATTTCAGAGGCATGTGAAATCCAGGTGCTTAGCTGCCACAAAGCCTCTTCCACAGAGGAAGGAAAAAATATCTCTGTCTTCATGGAGGTACATCAAGGATGGAGGCCCTAAACCCAAAGGTCATCCAGAGGAACATGTCCAGTACTTCCTGAACCTGGGCAGCAACATGATGTGGCTATGGCAGTGAGGGGCATGGAAGGCAAGGGGTGAGATCAAGGCAAGGGAAAGCTGGGGATTCATGCTAAGCAACCCAGCTCCTCTTGGTTCCAGGCCAGCACTTATCTCTAAATCAAGCTTGCATGGGGCCAGGATACATATCTTTTGGGGCCTCCAGAGAGTTGGAAACCACATCCGTACCTTGGCTTCAACATGAGAGGAACTGCCCAGAGCTGGAGAGCGCCTGGTCTCTACCAGCTGCCTCCACTTCCTCCCAACAGCCTCTGCTTCATGCAGTGGGATCTAGTTTTCTTTAGCTAGGAGCAAGTCTATTCTAGACTTTTCCACATGCACATAGCGCATCTGACTTGCTCCTCACCAGTTGTGATTCAAAGGCTACAGGTACTTAGCAGATAACCTCCAAAGCTATGCAGTAGCAACTGTACCCTCTCAATCAGTCTCATCTACACGTTGCAACAGAATACAAGCAGGCCTTGACACTGACCCAGGGCAGAAGGGTGGGGTGGGAACGCTCTCCTGGCATCTGGGGGACAGGACTGAGTCTGTCTTTCCTTCCTGTGCTGTCCCTGTACGAGGGAATTCCCCACACCCACTCTGTGGCCCCCTCCTTTGGCTATGCCAGCATCAAACTCAGAGAGAGCATTGAAGCAAGGGAGTTGGTGTTCAGTCTCTAAGCCCAGAGGTCTGGATGGCCTGTGTCCTGATCTGCTAAAGCCCTGGCACTGGCGGCCCTGCTGGGCTCATGGACACAGAACATATTGGCCCCTGGTACCCTGGTTGCTGACTGGGGGGTATTAGGTGAGAAAGTGCTCATCTCTCACCTCTGTAGAAGCTCCTACATACCCAGCCTTCTTCTCTAAGTCTAGTGAGGCTTGGTGTGTACCTGGGAAAGTAGGTCACATGGAAGTGTAGAAATGGGGGTGATTGTCATCAAGAAGCATGCATTGACAGGTACTGGGCTACTAACATTGAATTTACAAGAAAAAAAAAACTCTTGTTCATAAACAGTTCTGTGTCGAGCAGCTTAGGAGAGGCTGGAGCATTTTCCAGGGACCCCAGGCTCTGGGAGACCTATGTCCCCACTGAAGGAAGCTCTTGTCACCCATCTATCCTGAAGCTTCTGAACAGCAGAAGCTGCAGCTGTGTTCTCTTGAGTCCCCAAGCTCATCTTTGTTAATATGTTAAGAAGCCCAAAAGGTGGGTCATACCACTGAAAATTATCTCATAGAACTGAGCCCTCTTGATGGCGTGCAGAAATTGGTGATTCTTTTGTGTCCTTTCTGTCTGGCCCCAGGATGATAATTGGAGAATAAAGTATCCCAGAGTCTGTGATCATCCTTCCTGGGTAGCACAGGAATCCTGTTCACAGAGACTGATATTTGTAGGTTCTGTTGGCTGATGTTGTATTGGCTTCTACAGAAGAGTCATCTCTCAGCAGCATGGAGATGAAGGCCAGTGCAGGTTGGCCTTCTTTCTCTTTCTCTGCTCTCTTCCCTCCCTCATTTTTCGATAAGAGTTCCTTCTCTTTGCTGGAGAGTTGGAGTCATAAAATCCCCCTTTCTTCCCTCTGGCTCAGCAGTTTTCCCATCTTCTCTGTAAGAGAGATAATCTGTGGTTTAGCGTGGAGGCCAATTCCGCAGGAATTGAATCCCCACCAGTCCTGAGTTTCTAGGTACTCCCACAAGGTATTTGCCACCCTCAGATGCCATGAATTAATTTTCAGACCTTGGGGCAGACTCTCTGGGGCCTGAGAAACACTAACTTTTTCTGATGAAAAGATGTGAATACCCATCGTTTCATTCTTAGAACTACAATCAAGTTTTTGTGATGAAAAACTCAATCATGTATCATGGTCAGTTAATGAATATGTAGGACAAGATTGATTGATCACTCCCCTTACCCCTCACCCCTCACCACCTACCGCAGATGAGGGAGCTGACCCTCCCCTTTACCATCTTCAGCACTCAGGAAAGTGGGCCCTGTTCCTCGCCTGGGCAGCACAGTAAAGCTGACCCTGTTGGCAAAGGCACTGGTGAGATGGCCCTGAGGGTGTGAGTGGGATAGCGGGCCACACACCCTACCAGCGTCTGCCATGTGGTGGTGAGGGCAAGGGAAAGACACCCTCCTCCACCTTGCCCCTGTCACCTGTGGTGGACAAGGGACCTGACCCAGCTTCAGCACTCGGAAAAGTAGACCCCAGATCTCACCTGGGCAGCACAGTAGGCTGACATTGTTGATGTGGGTGAGCCAGCCCCTAAGTTGTGAGCGTGGGAGAGCTGTCCCCATTACTCATCTCTCTGTGGCGGCATGGGTGGGGGAGAGGTCCCTGCCCCCAAACCAACACTTGAGACAGGTGAGAGAGCTGACCCCAAGGTCATGAGAGTGGAAGAGCTGTCTTTGCCCCCTATCAGCTGCAGCACTCAGGACCCTGGACCCTGCACCTCGCCTGGGCAGCACAGTAGAGCTGACCCTGTTGGAGGTGGAAGTGAGCCATCCCGGATGTTGTGAACATGGGAAAGTTGTCCCCATTACTCATCTGTCACATGATGGCACGGGCAGAGGAGAGATGCCCTCCCCTCCCCCGCTGCCCATCAACACCTGAGGCAGGTGGAAGAGCTGGCCCTGGGGTCATAAGAGCAGGAGAGCTCTTCCTGCCCCTCACCAGGTGCAGCACTTGAGAGAAAGGCCTCTACACCTGGCCTGGACAACACAGTAGAGGTGGCCCTGAAGGTGTAAGGGTAGGATAACTGACCCTGAGGGCTTGAAATGGGGAGAATGGCCCCGCCCCTTGCTAATCACTGCAAGGGGTGAGCTAGCCAGGGCAATGCTGGAGAGCTCAGCCTGGGGGTGAGGACAGGGGAGAGCTGGCAGGCTGACCAACCCTGAAACCACCCAGGCCCAGAACCAGGGTTATGTGTTGGCCCACCCCAGGGTGCAGGGAGGCGGGGTTCAGTCCTGCGGACTCAGGGCTGCAGGATCTCCATGACACAAGGCAGCAAACGGATGTCCAGGAAGAGCTCCAGTGAGGGCCCAGAGTCTATGGTGTAACAGAGACCAAGGGCCTCAAACCAGACCAATGATTCTTTGAGATGAACGCCTGCATGTAAAAATGTATGCATAAAGGGGTTACTGCATGACTCACTGTGTCACACTGCAGTTTCCATGATGAGATTCTCCCTCTCTTCTTCTCCCTACCCCCACTTTCTTCTCTCAAATTTTATTTTGTTTTATTTTGGGCAGTGGAGATGGGGGAGATTAAGAGACATGATGTGGAGACATGACATGAAAGACACAAATTAAAAATAACAAGAAAGTTTAAAAAAGATTGATTGATCAATATCTTATACAATCAGAGCATAGCATAACTTTAACAGAGATCAAAACAGAAGGGAACAGGGCTGGAAAGACTACTTAACAGTTAAGAGCACTTGATGTGCTTACCGAGGACCCAAGTTCAGTTCCCAACTGTCACATGGTGGCTCATCCTTAACTACAGCTTCAGGGTATCTTCGTTAGGGTTTCTATTGCTGTGATAAAACAAATTGACCATAAACAACTTGGAGAGAGAAAGGGTTATTTCAGCTTACAATTCTCAGGCCACACTCTATTGATAAAGGAAGTCAGGACAGGAGCTCAAACAGGGCAGGAACCTGGAGGCAGGAGCTAATATAGAGGCCATGGAGGGGTGCTGCTTACTGGCTTGACCCTCATGGGTTGCTCAACCTGCTTTCTTATAGAATACAGGACCACCAATCCAAGGATGGCACCATTCACAATGGGCTAGACCCTCCCACATCAATTTCTAATTAAGAAAATGCACTACAAACTTGCCTACAGGCAAATCTTTTGGAGATATTTTCCCAGTTAAGAGTCCCTTTTACCAAGCAACTCTAGCTTGAGTCAAGTTGACATAAAACTAGCCATCACACAGGGAATCTCACATCTTCTTTAGGTTTCAAAGGGTGCCATGTACCTATGTAGTGCATATACATACATGCATGCAAAACACTGAACCACATAAAATAAACATTTTTTTTTGACAGGGTGAAGACTCAAATACTGTTTCCTCCTGGTCTAGGTGCTGGGACTATATACCTAAAGTACTCACAACTCCTCAGGGAACATATGTCCATACTGAGGGCCGTTCGTTCCATGCAACAACCTGTTACACTCTTCGTGAAGAAAGACCAGATTTTTTAGAGGGCTAGAGCCAAGATACACAGGCTCTATGGGGCTTTAAAGCTTCGGTTTAGGATTTGGACTTTAACCTGCTGTTTCTTGAGGGTCTTTGGCAAGGTTGAGGTAAGAGAAGAACAAGTTCATTAGCACCTGAGAAAGTTCTTAGGGCCCAGTGGAGGGGAACAGACAGGAGAGGGAATTAGGACGCCAGACCCGTGTGTCACTCATCTCCTGCAACAAAATGCCCAAGGCAGGGAGCCTAGCAAATGTGTGTTTGACTGGTAGTTTTGCAGGTTCTAAGCCACAATGGTTAGACTCACTGTCTGGGAACTATGACAGGGTACTACGGTGGGAGTGTGTGGAAGAGAAAATTGTCCAATTCACAGGCAGCAAGCCACAAAGAGACTATGGAGGCCCCACAGTCCCCTTGAGGGTGACTCTGAATGACCTAAGGACACCTCCCTAGGTTCCTTCTCCCAGAACTTTCACCATCGTTGCTCAATGGCAATACCCTAGGGAACAAGCCTTCAGTGTGCAAGCCTTTGGGTAACACCCAGTGCCCAAAATATGGAAACCAGATGTGGTAACTCAGAAATACTAATAGGAGAGGCGTCCCAGTGCATGAGGACAGCTGAGGACTCGATTCCTAATCTACAGAAAAGATGCTCTCAGGGTTCCCACTTCACTACAGCCTCTTGGCTTCCAGGGATGTGAGCTTCAAAGCCCATGTTTCAGAGGCAGTTTGAGATTATTTCAAGACAAAAAAAAAAAAAAAAAACTTGTCAAAAAGAAGGCTCCTCCCTCCTGTTCAAAATCCATGCATCCCATACCAGTCTCTGTCAGGTTCTCACTGGACAGATGTGTCTCCATGACTACTAGTATTGGGACAGATGGTGGGGAAGGCTAGGCCTGACTCCAGAGTGAGAAAAAGGCATACAAGGCCACCACTATGTGAAGACCTGGCAAGTTCCCTACCTCCCTCCTCAAGACCTTCAGCTTGGTGGTGAGTGGAGAGGACAGAAAGGCAGCTTTAACTTTGGGTGTGGTAAGGCTGCTCTGACTGTGGGAAAGGACACACGCCCTCAGATGCAGAAATACCTCCTGATGCGTTGAGAGTGCTTAGGTCCTCAGTAACAACCTCCCTTGGCCCATTTTCTGCCAGATGCCTCACCCCCATCCCTACAAAAACAGGGGAGAAATGGGGATCAGGAACTCCAATAGTGGATTCACTTTGGGATTAGAACCTAGACAGTCCTGGGTGGACTATATTTGTGAAGTAGTTTTCCATGAGCAAAAGATGCTAGTCTATTGAGAAAAAAGTCAGAGATGAACAGAATCTCTCCCCAACCAGTGTGTGTGTGTGTGTGTGTGTGTGTGTGTGTGTGTGTGTGTGTGTGTGTATGTGTTTGTGTGTGTGTGTGTGTGCAAAGAGCCAAGGATGGAGAGAGGGGAGGGAAAGATGGAGTGCACCTCTCTAATAAGCTTTTGCTTTTGTTTACTCTTGCTAGACAAGATGATGGTGGCTATCAGAGTCACGCATCTTCCAGCAGCCAAATACCTGCCTTCCCCAGTTCAGAGCAGCGCAGTCCCAGCACCTGGGGTTCCACATCCAGTGATACCCTCAATAACAATGGACAAACTTCTTCCAGCTTGGGCTGAACTTCCCCTCCCCAGGCATGAAGGGTTGAATCTGACCATATCTCCGCTCACCTAGAACTTAGATCTTTGTGGCTCTCTCTTTCAGAGCTTTAACTGCATGCTTTTAGCTGCTGACACAGGTCTTTACTCCATCCATTTCTTCTGCCACACTTTAGATCCCTTTGTCCACATGTATCCCAGCTGTTTGCAGGACGTGTGTCCCGCCCCAGTGGCTGTGGATTGCAATATGTGAAATGCTGCAGATCCCAGGGATCACTCTGTGAACTGTTAATGACATTCCCAGAACTGGGCATCCCCTGGCGGCCTCACTCCTCTTACCCTACACTGTGTTCACGTTATGACAACCATGAGAGCAGAGGAGGGGTCAGTAGAGACGAGTGGGCTAGGTCTTTGTGGCAGGTATGCCCACTGTCCTGGGAATCAAGACATAGTCCTAGCTCAGATCCTGGTTTGTACAGTTGTATCTTTTCCTCCCTGATCCATGATGCCTGAAGCAGTGTGATAAGGGCATAACTTCTGTGACACTTCCTACCATTAGGAATGTCTTGTCACTGAGAAATCAAGCTCTAGTGTGACCAACACCAACCTACCGAAGAAGCTTTATATTAAACCCACCCGTCTGGTATATAGGTAAGTCTTTTGGTATGGCAGAGTTTTCACATCTTTTTACCATGGCGTTCCTATAAACTTAGAGGCAGAGTACACTGACTGAAGGCTGAGATGACTCCACAAGATGTCAGAATAGCAGCATTTCACAAGGGTGGGTGAATTCTCAAACCAGCCTTCATCTGTAAAGTTCTTTCCAATCTCAAAGGACATTGTGGGGATATTTAAGGACCACTTTATTGGTATTAGCCTCCAATAACAGTAACCACAGTGGGTAAGTGTCTTTCTCATTTCAACGATTGATATTAGAGATACACTTTAAATGCCCAAGAGAACTGTCTTTGAAAAAGAATCAGGAGGCCGTGATACAAAGCCCCTTACCGAGGTTGCACTGTGCACTTGGCTTCTATTTCACTATCTCCCATTTCCCACATGTAATGTAATGGTCATCCTTTTCCTGTTGCCCAAGGGCAGCAATTTCCACCATAGAGAACACATTTCTTACATATCCTTTAGTAATCATGAACAACTGAATGATTTCCCCCTATTATCAGCACAAGAGTGCCCTGAGCCTATTTTGGGTAGAAATGCCAGACTCTGCTCCGCTTTGCAGGCAGGAAGCCTGTGGTCAAAGCCACGCTCAGCCACCTGGGATTGCACGTCTCACATGACAACAGAAACAGAAGTTGTTTTTAAATGCCAAGGAGGAGCCACTTCTCAGTCTACAATGAGGCTGCCAGACCTTGGTGAAAATGCAAGCCAGTAGTCAGTTTCCGAGGGGGGCAGATGTACATAGGAAAGAAACGTTTTCCCAAAAGAAACAAACCGGGGCTGGAGAAGGTAAGAGCACATACTGTTCTTTCAGATGACCTAGGTTCAGTTACCAGCATCTACATGGCAGCTCACAACCACCTATAACTGCAGTTTCAGGGGATCAAACACCTTCTTCTGGCCTCTGTGGGCACCAGGCACACACATGGTACACAGACATACATGTAGGCAAAAAAAAAAAAAAAAAAAAAAAAAAAAAACACTCATGCACATAAAAGAAAAATTTAAAAGAATCTTTTTTAAAATGAAACAAACCAATTCTATTTGTAAGCAAGTCTTGTTCACCATCTTCTTATGGCAGTCCTTACTGAGGTGGAACAAAGCTTTTGTAACCAGACTTGGTGGCACAGATGGTAATCACAGCTACTCCAGGAGTTAATGCAAGAGGATTGCTAGTTCAAGGCCTGGGCGACTTAGTGAGACCTTACCTCAGTGGTAGGGTATTTGTTTGACACGTACAAGGCCACAGATTCAATCCCCAATACTACCAAAAAAGATTGACTACCTGACTCCAAAGTGAGGGTCCACGCCAGGTGTGCCCAGAACTTGCAGGCTCAGGAAGAGTGCCTAAAGTTGGAAGTTGTAGTAGAGGTATGAGGTGATATTTGCAGGGGTGAGGAGCTACAGGCAAAGCGTGGGAGCACAGCACTTGATCAGACGGAATGCTTAGAAAAGACTCCAGGAAAAGCTTTATCAAGTTCTCACTGGTGGGGAAAGAAATTCTTTTGATGGAAACAGAAGATTTTCTGAAAGACTCAGATGAGGCTCTTGGGAAGCATTTGCTGAGAAATTAGGTGCCAGACATCATCCCAAGCATGAAACGTATGGGTTCCACTCCCTACAAGCCTGAGAAATCAGCATGATCCCACTTTAAAAACACAAAACTGAGGTTCAGAGATGGTAAAACACCTTCCCCAAATTGTGAAGTTGTTCAGAAGAGAAACAGATTCTAGCTTAGGGGGTGTCAGGTCCCTAGCATGGCTTAATTGGCAAGACTTGCCACCCAAAGTCTATTTAGGAACTGACTAGAAATGCTTGAGTTCCAGCTTATCTACTGAGTCAGAATCTGCATTTTATCAAGGTCCCCCGAGTCTAAGCACACATTCTGCCTTCCTGCAGATGGATCTCAAGCACTTGGGGGTCAAGACTCAGCATCCTAGTCAGATGGTGGTTGGTGCATTACCAGTCAGAGAGGCTGGGAGTCTTCAAAGGAGAACTTTGTAAGACAGAAGTAATGATGCTCTTCTGATGCTCTACTGTGATATGAAAATACAGACACAAGATGACATTTCATCTAAAAAAAAAAGATTATGAATACCCAATCTCTGACTGATTATGAATTTATTAGCTCTTCATTTACTCCTCGATATACTTCTTTTTAAGGTCTAAGAAGGACACAGGCTGCTATCAGTGTATTCATATGCCATCTTGGGAAATACAATGGAGTTAGAAACTGAATGTCCCCAGGCCCAAATGAACTTCTAAACCCAAATTAACAGATGTATCGAGGATGTAGAAAAGACACTCTGTGGTAGCTCTAAGGCAATGTGGTATGTGATGGCTGATCTTGGATACCAACTTGTCACACCTGAGACTAAGGAACCTCAGTTGAAGAATTTCCTCCATCAGATCAACCCATGGGGTATGTCTGTTGGTATTTTCTTGATTGCTAATTATGTAGGAAGGCCCAGTCCCTACCATCCCTAGTCAGGGAGCTCTAGGCTCCGTGAGAAAGGTGACCGGATGTGACCTGGGAGCCAGTAAGCCGCCTTTGCTCCTCTGTGGTTTCTCCACCAAGCTCCCGCCTTCAGTTCCTGCCTTGGCTTCCCCTGATAATGGACTGTCAACTGTAAGTAAAATAATCCCTCTCCTTCCTGAGTGTTTGGTCAGAATGCTTAATCACTGCAACAGAAAGTGAAGTAGAACAGGGCACACCGTAGACCAAAGTGGTGGTGAGGGGAGGTCATGAAGGACCCAGAGGTCAGCAGTCTAGCCCATGATTTGGTTGTTTTTAAAAACAAACAAACAAACAAAAGAACAACAAAGCAGAACGCCTCCTCAGGCATGGAAAAGGTGCACCAGGGGAAAGGAAGATGATTTAGGAAAGGAAGAAGAATAACATGAGTAATTGCTTGTTGATAGCACCCACAAAGTGGGATGCTGGAATTGGCAGGTGCTAGCACTGAAAAGATTTGACTGGACCAAGTATTGTTGTTCTGGTAGATTTTTCAGGGCATCTGCTGTCCGGTTGCTTAGTAGTGATGCATTTGGAAGAGGCACTCTAGACGACATGGGTGGATTCTCTAGAAGTGAATTCTGACTACTGAAAATTAACAATATGACCACTGTGAATTTATTAACATTGAGAGAGAGACAGAGTCACTTCATGATACCCTAACAAAACTGATCCTCTCCACCATGAAAATTCTGATGCCTGTGACCTGGAAACTCACCCCACATGACAGTAGCCCCATACAGTGAACAGCTGGTCTCTTCACTTGACACTATACTAGAAACACACCACCATGCCTCTTTTCTGTCACTTTCTTATAAATAGATTAAAGTATCATCATTCTCCAGGTTAAATAGAAACACATGTTCTGGTACCCAGTCTCCAACTCTCTGTGATGTCAGGGCTGTTCTGGACACTCATCTAGTCCCCTCCCTTCTTGGGTCAGAGTTTCCCTTCTAGACTTAGAAGTCCAGCCTCTGAACATCTTGCCAGGTGATTAGCCTTGAGTTTCTAAGAACTGATTTTCTAGACGGCCCCATCCATCCCACACGGCATCATTCACCTGACATGCTTATGATCTATGTATGTCTGCCAATGGAGTTATGTCATGGTTTGTCTACTCTACTACAGCTCTTACCTCGAGAGATGACAGTTCTTCCCAAATCATCACTGAGGTGTCTATACCCTTGGACACTCAGGAACAGCTCCTCTGCTCTTGACAGCATCTTCATCGCTGTGGACATCTCTAATCAGTTTTTCCCCTTATGGGCATACTATCTACCCCCAAACCCATGTTTCTAACATTTATTTTATTTTTAATTATGTGTTTGGATGAGGATGGGGATGTGTACATGAATGCTGATACCCACAAAGATCAAAAGAATTGGATCCTGCTGGAGTTACAGGTGGCTGCGAATCACCTTTTGTGGATGCTGGGAACTGATCTTGGGTCCTTTGCACACGGTTTACTGCCGAGCCATCTCTCCAGTTCCTAAGTTCAACTCTTTATCTCACTGGAGATGACAACCCTGCAAGTGGCATCCACCTTCTTTCGAGGTAGAGGAATACAAAGGAATGGCACACCAAGTGAAGGAAATTTTGAAAACTTCACACAAGGTAGCCTGACACACGTCATGACAACGAATTAGGCAAGGGGTAGAAGAGAACCTCCCAGGAGAGGAAATGAGGTAACACTGGCAGAGACCAGCAATCACCCAGCTCAGCAGGAAGTGGAAAGAAGATTAGCATGTAGGGAAGCAAGAGATGGGAAGTTGGAGAGGGCGTGGTTGCCTGGGACAGCAAGACTCTCTCAGGGAGCTCTTGGGCCTCAGCCGTAGTAAGAGGAAGGAGCAACGGAGTTACCCTCCTGTGATTCTCCTCTTGAGCTTCAGCCACCAATGTTTGTGTGCAGCTTGTCAGGAAAGAGAGGAACAGCCAAGGTTGAAATGCCAAGCCTCAAATCTATGTCAGACCCTCTGTGGAAGATTGAAAACAAATCGTCTATGCTGAGAAGTTAATTTGCATGTATTATTCCACTGCTGAACTCGGGACAATAACGTCAGCTGTAGATTTAAGCCCTCCCAGATTACCTCTTTGCAACATCTCTTAATCCTCACTAGCATTCAAAAGCGGAATTCTGTTTAATCACATACATATGCAGATGCACGTGCACGCATGCCAACACACATGTAAATGAATACACACAATTTCTCAAAGGAAAATGAGATTGACCATGCCTTGTAGCTGTATCCTCAAAGAAATATTCACGTTACCAGTATTTTGTCTACTAGCTATTAATTCCAGTTACTGTGGTGATTAGAAAAGGAACTCTAATATTTACTAGAATCATACTCCAGCCAAATATAAAGAGACAGACTTGTTATTTTTAATAGGCTTTTCATAGATCATCTTCTAAATATAATGGGAGAAAGAGTAAGGAAAAAGCCAGTCTACTCAAGGCATCTTCACACATGATACCAAGACTACAGCAGGCCTTGAACACTCATAAAGCTTAGTCCACATCTCATTAGCTCATTCAAAGAGTAAGTGTATAAGTGAGACAAAATGACTTGAGAAAGACCTAAATTAAGTCTCAAAGATGAAGGAAATCGATATATAACCGTTCTTGTTCTTTTTACACTGGTTTGTCATTTGAAGAAGTTTCCTTATTTGGTCATTTCTAATCTTCCCCTCACACTTAGCTCCTGCGAGTTTAAAAAATATATATAAACTCCAGATAAGGACATCACAGAAAAACAGATCTTTGACGACTATAGAACTGAAAACCTGTATTAAATTAGTGGCAAACAAAATCCATAAATAGAGAGAACAAATTATATAGCATGTGCATGTGCCCCCAACACACCAGGAATTCAAGGTTAGTTTAACATCTGAAAATCAATGTGTGTGATGCATTACGTTATTAGAATAACAAAGGGTGAAAACCATATGGTCATGTAAACAAGCGAGGGGTGGAGTATCTGTCAAATATCCAATCCCTTCATGAAGAAAATGCATGTTATTAGAATAAATAGGAACTTTGTGAGCCTGTTAAAAATCACCTGTGAAAGGCTTACAGCTAGGTGAGAAGAAAGCAAGGCTGCCCACTTTCATCATTTCTCTTGTTTAAACTGTATTTCTTTCTTTCTTTTTTTCTAGGCTGGTCTCAAACCCCTGGGTTCAAAAGGTTCTCCTGCCTCAGCCTCCAAAATGCCACCACACATACTTCATTCTTGACATTTCTATTTCTAATTTTACTGGAAATTCTAGTCAGAACAACTAGCAAGGAATGAAAATTAAAGTTTTCATGTTGAAAAGCAAGAAGTAAAACTATCTCTGCTTGTAGAAAAAGGTCTGTACGTGAAGTATGCTAAGAAATGCACACCGAAACTAAAATTAATAAATAAGCAGCGAGCATAAGGAGTAGCTCAGCCACATAGCACTCCACTTAGCTTAGGTTATACTCATCTTTGCTAACAATGCCCTTAGCAACCTAAACCCTACATGCACATACTGTGCTCATACTTCCCTCTCCTAACAATGGACTTAGAAACCTAGGACCTCTATATCAAACTTCACGCACACACACCCCATTCTGGACAATGAAAGAAGTTTCTTATCTTCCCTAACAAAATATTTAAAACCCCCTTTTGTGGACCAGTTTCTTCTATTCAAATGTATTCCAGATATGTATGGGTTTGGGAGTAAGTGGGTCAGTCTGGACTAGGCTAGTTTGGGGTATATGCATAGTAAGGCAAATAGTGTCTTCTATGTAAACTTTTAGGGCAAATCCCCTATTTACCATCTTATGCATATGATAAATGAGCTTACATATGATTAAAATCAGATGTGTTATGAGAAGAGCATATGCAGTGTGTAAAAGCCTACATAACTCAAATGTGTCAATAAAAATAGAGAACCACCCAAATTGTGCCCCTTAGTAATGAACCTCTTCTTTGGATTCCACAAAAGAAAGCCTGAGGAAATAGCCTGGGACCTTTAGTGCTCTCTCATAAATGTAGCTAGATGTTACTCTTGACAGCATATTTTTGATCTGTACTATTATTTTGCTTTTGAACAAAATTTTGCAACTTTGCTATATGTGTGTATCTTTATCTTGATTCCTTGAATAAGACACCAAGAACCAGGAAACACCTTGTCCAAACACCAACCAACAGTAAAAAAAAAAAAAAAAAAAAGAAAAAGAAAAAAGAAAACAAAAACTGCTTAATTAGATTATAGGCTATAATATTAATATGAAATATATATATTTATTCATGTCATCCATGAAAGGTGTGAAAAATAAGGTCTGGAGACATAGCTCAATGGGTAATAACACCTGCTGTGTGAGCATGAGGCCCTGAGTTCAAATTCCCAACGCCCACATATAAGGCTGGGCATGGTAGCACAAACCTGTAATGTCAGCATTAAGGGGCGGAAACAGGCAGCTCCCTAAAGCTTAGTGCCACCCATCTCATCCAAAATGAGAAGAGTGAGAGACTCTGTTTCAAAGCAATAATGTTGCGAATGGTAGTGGAAGACAGCCAGGACCCTTCTGTGGTCTCTGCATATTTATGCATAGAGGCATATAGGCCTACACACACAACATAAACCACACACACAGCACAAACCACACAAACACACACACACACAGAGAGAGAGTGTGTGTATAAAAATGAAACTAAAAAGTAATTCTATTTACAATGGTATTAAAATAATAGACTAATAATAAATTTAACTAAATAAATATATGATTTGTATATTGAGATCCAAAAATAAATGGTCTGCAAATATGGATAGTTGGAACTCTTCCTTTCCTATTTGTATCTCTTTGTTCTTGTTCAGTTATCTTACTGCTTAGCCTAAGACTTCAAGTACTATATTGGAGAAAGTGGACAGCCTTGACTTATTCCTGATTTTAGTGGAAATGCTTTGAGTTTCTCTCCATTTAATTTGATGTCGACTATGGGTTTGCAGTGAACTCCCTTTATTATGTTGAGCTATGTCCCTTGTATCCCTAGTATCTCTAGGACTTTCATCATCATCAGCGTTGGAATTTGTCAAAACCATTCCTGCATCTATGAGATGATCTTGTGGTTTCGCCTTTAATCTGTTTATGTGGTGGATTATGTTTACTGCTTCACGTAAGTTGAACCATCCCTGTATCTCTAAGATGAAGCCAATTTGATCATGGTGGATGATCTTTTTGATGTATTCTTAAATTCAATTTTTATTTTATTGAGAATTTTTGCATCTATGTTCATAAGGGATTTTGGTCTACAGTTTTCCTTTTTGCTGAGTCTGTGTGTGATTTTGGTATCAGGGTAATAGTGACTTTGTAAAAAGAATTTGGAAATTTTCCTTCAGTTTCTATTTTGTGAAATAATTTGAGGAGTGCTGGCATTAGTTCTTCTCTGAAATTCTGGTAGAATTCTGCACTGAGTCCATCTTGACCTATGCTTTTTTTTTAATTGGGAGTTTAATTGCTGCTTCTATTCCACTAGGGGTTATGGGTCTGTTTAGATTGTTGATTTCATCTTGATTTGGTAGGCCATGTGTAGAAAAAATTCATCTATATTTTTTCAGGTTTTCTAGTTTGGTGAAATACAGATTCTTTATGATTCCCTGAATTTCCTCTGTATCTGTTGTAATGTCTCCCTTTTCATTTCTAATTTTATTCATTTGCATCTTCTCTATTTTTCATTTGGTTAATTTGGCTAAAGGTTGTCAATCTTGTTGATTTCTTTTTCAAAGAACCAACTCTTCATTTTATTGATGCTTTGTATTGGTTTTGTTGTTGTTTCTATTTTATTGATTTCAGCCCTGAGCTTGATTATTTCTTTCCATACACTCTTTGTGGGTGTTTTCTTGTTTTTCTAAACATTTCAAATGTGTCATTGTTATTAATACGAGATCTGTCTAGGGTTTTTTATGTAGGGACTTAGTGCTATGGACTTGACTCAACATTGCTTTCATTGGATACCATAGGTTTGGATATGTTGTGTTGCCACTTTCTTCCCATTCTAATAGAATTTTAACTTCCCTCTTAAGTTTTGTCTCTACTCAATTTTCGTTCAGTAGTGAGTTGTTTAGCATCCATGAGTTTATATACTTTTTCCCATTTCTATTGTCATTGATATCCACTCTACAAACATTACAGGCTATTGCCAATGTCATCTGTTACCCTTTACAACATATTAAAATACTGTTTCTGAAGATGCCACTTAATTTTGTTATAGGTGAAGAAACTGAGCTGGTGCCTAACTAGAAGCTTCCTCACTATTGACTAGTGTTCATAGTGCTAAAAGGTACTATACATACTACCAGAGTATAAAAGTAATCAATCAATCCTACACAGCTACAAACCTGTGATCAACAACACCAGTTTATCTTGCAGCCTGCCTACAAGATATACTGTTATAATTGTGGCACAAATGTTATTGGAGTAATCCACCATCTTTTGATTGGGTTTATGGCCCATTCCATGAGATAGAACCCACACCTGACACTGTTAATGAAGGCCAAGAACCTAGGAAGATTGGCCAAGTGCTCTAGGAGAAAATCCACTACTATTCTGCTAAGTGAGTTTAGCAATAAAACAACTCCTAATGGCATGTTGTTATACCCATAGGTCATGGCATCATTTAACTCCATCAGAGAAGCTTCTTGCAGTAGATGGTAATTAACACAGAGACATACAACTGGGCAATGTACAGATGGTGAGAGACCTTGAAGCACTCAACACTAAATGGGATATCTATAAAAATTCCTCTCCTCAAGGCTAGGGATCTATATAGAAAAAGATGAAGAAAGATTGAAAGAGTCAGATGTGGTGAATGATTCTAAGGAAACTATGTCTTCTAGACACAATGGGGCTAATATACATATGAAACCACAGAGAGTGTTACAGCATATACAAGATTTACACAAATTCCAGCCAGACAAAATCCCAGCACAGAGAAGAGGGAGTAGCTACAAAGTCCCAGACCTAACTATGAAATTTTTTGTAATTGATACCTGCTTGGAGAGGGAAAAATCACTTTTCTCCAATGGAGTGACACTAGGTTTATCAACCACACTCTAAGGCAGGTCTCACAGTCAGAAGTAGTTGACCAACACAAAATGGTCTCCATTTGTGTGTGTGTGTGTGTGTGTGTGTGTGTGTGTGTGTGTGTGTGTGTGCTTTCTTTGTTATGGTTTGGGGGGTTAGTTTATTTGGTTTGCTTTGGTTTTTAAATCTTTTAGGTTTTTCTTTTTTCTTGGTTTTTTTAGAGGATATTGGGAGAGAGAAAGGACATGAAGTGGAGTGAGTAGGTAGATGGGGAAGATCTGGGAGAAATTAGGGGAGGGATAAGAATAACCTAAAAATATGTTGTATGAAAAAAATCTTAAATATGACCTAAAATGCCAAAGAGATGGAAATGGAAAGGAAAGCTGTGTTTAGAAGTTGAGAATTTTACTATTATGAAGATAATTATATTCGCTAACCTGATCTATAGACCATCAATGTGACCAACAATTAATAAAACAACAGTTTTATTTTTGCAGAAATGGAAATGTCTGTCCTAAAAAAATCTCTAAGCACACGGAAGGAGCCATGAATAATCAAATTAATCTTGAAAAGAACACAGGACACCCATTCTTCTCATTTTCAAATCCTACTACAAATCTATACTGTGGAACAGACATAGATACAAGTAACACAATGGGGAGCCCCCCAGTAAGTTCACACTTCTGTGCTTCTATAGTCACACGTTTTTGATGAAGTTCACACGACTCTCAAAGAATAGAGATGACGCTGGCCAACAAGGCATCCACACATAAAAGAGTGGAAGTAGACCTCACCTCACTACACATGCAAACGTGCACTCAAGACAGATTAGCAACTTAGGTGTAAGGTTTACACCAATAGCACTCTTAGACAGAAATGTATGAACCAATCTTCATGGCAACATATGGTAGTTTCCTGAGATACTATGCCAAAAGCAGAAGCAGAAGGTGTAGGGGGAAATCACCAAACTTCATAAAATTTAAAAGCTTTGCCCACCAAATGACATATCATAAGGCAAAAATCATAAATAGAAATATTTCCAAATTATGCAATCAATAAAGGGCTAGTACCTTGACTATATTAACAGTGAGTGCAACTCAATAACAGCAGGAAGTAACTTCAAAGTTTTTGTGGGGGAAAGGGAGAAAATGGCTGGACTATATCGTGGGAGAGGGTTGGGAAGATAATGCCGAGGTAGAAGAAAAGGGATGGAAGAGGAGAAATAAATAACACTATGGATATTGGGGAAAGCCATAAGGAAATATATTATTTATAGGATCACTTTAAAATACAGTGTGTGTGTGTGTGTGTGTGTGTGTGTGTGTGTGTGTGTGTGTGTGTTAAGTGGAGTTATGTCTTATGGGGTTGTGATGCTTTCCCCCAGGAGCCAAATGATATTGCCATTGCACCTGGTTGCCTCTCAGAACTTGAAAGTAAGAATATATTGCGGAGACAGCACATACTGGGGACCCAGCACTTAGTGGAATCAAATTTATACTGACATGGAAGCCTCCTGCCTGAGAGATAGCTCTCGTAATATCAAAAGATGTGTGGAAGCTGCCATTGGGGAGAAAAGTAATCAATAGTCCTACACAGCTATAAGTTTGTGAACTACAACAATGGTCTAATATTGCCAATGGTTCAGTAATGATACTTACATCTTGGGGAAAGCCGACAGCTGTCTAATTGGACTTAAGACTCTCTCAGTAGGGAGGAACTCATGCCTGGTACTGTGAATATAGACAAGAATTCATGTCTGGAGAGGTCAGAGACCCTGAAGGAGAACCTGCAACTGTCATTTTCCTAAACTAATATAGCTTTTAACTGAATTCTAAATATTTATCCTTATACTCATAGATGGATATATTTCTCAACTCTTATCAAACAAGCTTCCTTTTGCAGCAGATGGAGGCTACTGTAGAGATCCTCAACTGTTCAAAATAACTGACTACCTACAACTGGTACATCTACAACATGACTGCCACACTTAAGGCTCAGAGAACACCCTACAGAGGGGACAGGAAGACTGCAAAAGCTAAAGGACCAGGGGTTTTGTTGTGAGATAGTGTCTTCTGGACATGACAGGGATGCTGTACCATGAAATCTCAAAATCATGGTTGCCTTCACAAGACATGCATAATGACCACACCACCATGGATGATGAAAGAAAAATTTCACAAGTCCATACCTCTAGATGAAGAGCTATAGGCAATCAATTTCTGCTGAAGGGGGGAGAATGGACAAGATGCCTGATAAGTTATACAATCCTACATGATCAACACTAAACACATATACATATAGGCAACAGTATCTGGACTTTGCAATTGAATGTGTAAATAAATATATGCAGATATAGGTATATGAGTGTTTATGTAACAATGATAATTACAGAATAAGAGGTTATGAATTTGAAAGAGAATGGGGGATCCGATGTAGCAGAAGTTGGAGAGGGGACAGGGAAGGGCAGAAATGATGTAATACAGTATACTCATGTATGAAATTCTTGAAAAAATTAAATAAAAAGTTTACAAGGTATGAAAATACACATTTTCCACATTTGATATATAAATGGTCAACAGCACACAAGAAGATGTTCAGCATCATTATTCACTAGATCAGTTCAAATGAAAATCAACATGAGCTACTACTCCATTCACACCAAAGCAAGAGAGAGAGAAACATCAAGAGTCATTGCAAGTATGGAGAAATTGAGCCCTCATACACTACTGGAAAATATAAAGTGGCATAGTCATTGTGGGAAATACTTTCTCTGCTCTTCAACAGTTCGTTTGTTTGATTTAGTCTTTGAAACAGGATCTTTCTATATATCCCAGGTTGGCCTTGAACTTCCAATCCTCTTGTCTAAGCCTCCTGAGCATGCACCACCATGTAGCAATTTAAATATAGAATTGTTATGTGACCCAATCATCCTATTTGTAAGATAAACTCATAACAATTAAAATAAGTGAGCAACTAAAACATGTACAAATACTCTTATTCAATATTCAGGGGCAGTAGCACAAATATCTGCCAACAAGTGAAAGGGAAACATGTCGGGCGGGCTTGGAGAGGTCCTTCAGTTGACAGAGCACTTGCCTAGCATGGACTAAGCTCTGAGTTTGAACACCAGCACCACATAAACCAGTTGTAGTGATGGTAGACACAGGAAGATCAGAAGTTCAGGCAGATGACCATTTGGGGCTATATCAGGTTCTAGCCTGGGATGTATAAGACCCTATCTCAAAAACAACAACAAAAATCCATGGTGTATGTAATCAATAAAATATCATTCAGTTACAAGATGCATAATTGCTTCATGCTACAAAATCATTATGTTAAGTGAATTAAGGCTGACACAAAGGATCCCATATCATGATTCTATTAGTCCATTTGTTTTGGCTACCCAAGGTCCATTTTCATTCCACAGGATTTTTGGAGTCAACTTTTCCATTTATAGCCCAACTAAGCAAATCCAGAGACTGAAAGGTGGTGTCAATGAGACTGACTGCTCAATGATTGTAGGTTTGCCTCCTGGTTAGAGTTCTTAAACTAGATGTTGAAATGTGAGTATACTTAATGCCACTAATGAGTTGAAATGACTGAAGTGGTAAAAGCTTTTGGCCTTGGACATTTTTAATACAGTTTCTTAAAGGTGCTACAACCAACATTTTTCGTGTGCCTAAAAATCCTCTGTTGGTAACATATAATTTAGAGCCCAGGTAAGTAGCTTCATTGCCCTTATAGAAGGATGAAAGCAGACAAGAGCAGGGCTTCCTTGGGTCCTATGTCTGTGCCTGAACCTTAGCAGAGACTTAACAGGTGAGTGAAAGAAGGTTTAAGCAGGTAAATGAATGAACAACTGAGATGTAGAATGCAAAATGGACACATTTATCTCACTGCTAGGTGGGTGATCCAGACTCTCCACCAATATATCTTCAGCCACTGTCACTCGTGCCCATTCCACTGGATCATGTGTCTGCCAGAAATACAGTTCCTGCATTATTTTTTCTGTACTTCAAGGAATTGTTAATAATTTAGAAAAATAAATAATGCAGATCCATCATTCCCCATTATTTCAAGCAGTGTAAAACCAAACCAAACAAAATACAGAGGAAAAAGCCAAGGTTTTCACCAGGCTAAAAGGTAAGGTATTCCCAAATTGATCACTGATAAGCTGTGGAAAAGAGAATTTCCTCTAAAACCCAAATGTATGGAATTCCATAACACCTGCTCATAGTTTTGAGAGCTCTGTGACAGTCTAGGCTCAGGGATAAAGCTCCCAGACATGGAGTCGCCTCTGTCTCTGTAATCCCATACAATGTCACAGTAATAGCTGTAATAAGGGGCTTAGTTGCTTGTCACTTTGGCTCATGCATCATGGCACTTAATGTTAGCGAGGTGCTATTTCCACAAGAACCCAAACACCTGCTAAAAAAAAAGATATTATTTAATTGGCAAAAGATTTATTTACTTGATGTAAACCATGAACCTATTTATGACAATGTTGGCTTTAAAACTTGTTTAAGCTAGATGTTGAATTACTGGTGTGCATATTTGCCTATAAAAATGGGGCATCAAATATTTAAATAAGTAACAGAATAATTCAGGATCAAGCAGTAAGGAAGTGATAGGATGTTGCAATCAGAGCTCAGGGTCTGAAGTCCAACACACACAAAGGATGAATCCCAGACTAGCACCATCTACTAGCAGGCTAAGCCTTGCTCAACCTTCCTGGGCTTCTGTTTGTCAAATACTTACCTTCAGTGTCACTGCAGCAAGTGAACTACATTTAGCACAGTACCCACATATTGCCCTCACTCAGACGTATCCTGTTATAAAAACACATGCTAGCCATTAAGTCATTTAAACAAATACTCGAAGACAGTGAGAGAAGTGATGTTTTGGTTCCCAGGTGAAACCATTTACAAACAGAGACTTTCTCTAGAAAAGAGATTTCTAAACAGTCTCATCAGTGTGGAAACAGACAGCCTGGCAAGGTGGCTTGTGCCTATAATCCCAGTACTCAGAAGGCTGAGGCAGGAGGATTCTGAGTTTGAAGCTAACCTGAGCTACATAGTAAGGCTCTGTCTCAAAAAAAAAAAAAAAGTGGAAGTTTTTTTTTTCTATGACCCAAGTTCAGAAATCCAGCTTTGGTTGGAATTCTCAAAGAATGGGTATAGATGAAAAGACTGCATAATCAAGAACTTCAAGAACTCAGGAGTGGATGGGGAGGGAAGAGGCTGGAGCGACTGGGAGGGGAGGAGGGAGGGGAAACTTTGGCCTGGATGTAAAATAAATAAATAAATAAATTTTTTTTAAAAAAGAACACAGAACAAGAAGAAGCTTATGGGAACTGCACACGGCAAAGACATCTTCAAGCTGTGTTCAGAGGAAGAAAGTGCACGCTGCAGTGGTAGAAGTTATGGGGCCTCACTGAGAAACTAAGCCCACGAAAGCACTCAGCTGTACTTATCGTTTCAAATTAAGTAAGCATCCACCTTAAGCAACAGAGGAACTTCACAAACAAGAAAACTCTAACAATGCCAGTAACCACACTGTGGCTTTGGGAGCTGACAGACCCTGAGATCTGAGTTTTCTTTCACCAGCCTCTCCCGCTCACTTTGGGCCCATTTTTCCCTCTTTTAAGCCCCCAGCTTGTTCTACAGTACTAGGCTGAAATATAAACAATAAACAATATTTGGTAGATTTTGCCTACAAAAAATACAATTTAATGTAGTTTACCTAGTTCTTAACATGTATACATGGTTATGATAGTAATACCATAAATCAGCTTCAAATGTATGTTTGATTTCATTCACCTATTTGTTAGAAGATTTGCAGAAAGCTAAACATGGGGAAGTTCCAGAAAGTGCCCTAATTTTGTGAGTAGAACATTGATACTTGTTACGGTTTGGATCTTAAATGTTCCTCAAGGGCCATATGCAAAAGGCTTGGTTAACAATTTGTGGTGCTATTAGAAAGGGGTAGGGGTAGGGCCCAGGTCACTTGGAACATGCTCTTCAAAGAGATTTTGGATCTCTAGTCTTTTCTTCTGGTCTTTGCTTTCCACTACCATGAGATGAAGACTTCGCTGCCACCGTTCCAATGTTACTGTGTACGTAACCGGCACTAACACAGACCCAACGCAACTGAAACCGTAAGCCACAAACGGTCTCCCTCCTCCAGCATGATTTCCTCAAATATCTATTTCCAAGGTCCTGATGTCCAATGGCAAACTCAGGCTGTGCTTTAAAAATTAGAGCACTCTGCTGAGAAAGATGACCGGGAAGGGGGACTTTACGGAGTCGGGTAGAACCTGATGCAAGAGAGGCTTCATGAGTCTACAAGAATGCCCCAGCTAAGACTCCTGGCAGCGGTGGATGCATACCCTGAATTGGCCATCCCCTGTGATTAGATTGGTGACTACCCCAGTTGTCATTGGAGAGCCTTCACCCAGGGACTGATGGAGGTAGATTCAGAGACCCACGGCCAAACATTGGGCGGAGCTGGGGGAATCCTGCTGAGGAGAAGGAGGAGGGATCGTAGGAGCCAGGGCGGTTAGAGGCACCGGAAAAAAAAAACACCACAGAAATGGCTTAGCCTGGCTCATGGGAACTCACAGAGTCTGAACTAACAACCGAGGAGCCTGCATGGGACCGACCTAGGCCCCAGCTTTGTTTGTAGGACTCTTGGTAATGGGAGAAGGAGCTTGGTGATTTGGTTGGCTCTTGGGAACCTGTTCCTCATGCTGGATTGCCTTGCCCAGCCTGAAC
This sequence comes from Peromyscus californicus insignis, assembly GCF_007827085.1. Taxonomy (NCBI): domain Eukaryota; kingdom Metazoa; phylum Chordata; class Mammalia; order Rodentia; family Cricetidae; genus Peromyscus; species Peromyscus californicus. The sequence goes on from NW_026294424.1 coordinate 14,404,049, forward strand.
ACAGCGGGGAGGTGCTTAGTATTATGGCAGCTTGATATGCCATGCTTTGCTGATGCCCATAGGAGGCCTGCCCCTTTCTGAGTGAATTTGCAAGAGGGGTGTATTGAGGGGTGGCAGAGGAGAGGGGATGGAGTGAGAGGAGAGGAAGGTGGGAAGGCTGCAGTCAGGATGTAAAATTAATTTATTAATAAAAAAAATTAAAGCACTACAAATGAGGCACCCAAATCACCCCTCCCCCGCTATTAATGTATTATGCGTCCTAATGCCGGGAACACACAGTAATTTAACAACGTCTGAGGTATATGACTGTAATGGTTTCCTTCTCACATTCCAAAAGAGCAAGGGATGGTTTGGCCTACCAGTAAACAAACGGTGGAAGAGGGACTCCCAGAAAGGCTTCTGAATCTGCACCAGGGCTCTCTCCATCACATAGCACCACCATGCAGACTGACAGGCAGAAACCCACGGGGATAAGTGCTCAGACCACACACCATCAAGCACAGGGTGCTCTCAGTGGATAAAGGCCAGCTTCCTTGCAAAGTGGAGGGGAAGGGGGCGATTCTCATTCCTTGCTCAAGTGAGTGGTAAGTACCAAATATTTTTTGCTTGGAAGAAGGTTTCTAACTCCAGGGGATTCTTATCGTTAACTTGTCTAACTTGCTATTAATAGAGAGGAGCACCCTACGTCATTATCTGGTGCAGGGAATCAGGATTTGGGTTTCAGGCTGGAGCTTCTTAGAATTAATTTCCTATTTTCAACCAAAGGTTACCTTCCCCATTTTGTTCTTTTCATCATACATGGTTGCACATGTTGACCTTTCTAAACTGGAGAGCAAGAAGGGGAAAGCCATATACTTAAGCACTAACCACCACTGTGCATGGATATAAATTTAGTTACTATCAAAGTCAGCATGTATGTCCCACCTTGCTGTTTGTCTGGACTCATTCTATCATCAAATGTAGAAGAATGTCTGCCTTAGGGTACCAGCTTCTTGCATCCTTGTTCTGAAATGTTTGTGGCTATCAACCTGGATGCTGCAGGTATTTTGGAGTCATTTTGCAAGTGCTTTGACTTTTATGGAGGATTTAAGAGTTCTTCATCACTCATCTGCCCAAGACATGAGGGAAGGTTAGCCTTTATACCACTCAACACTGCAATTTTTTTTTGACAATGGTAGAATGTTGACAATTTCTTCACCTTATTTATTTCAAATGAGAAAGTATCAAACACACACACACACACACACACACACACACACACACACACACACACACACACACACACCCCAATAACACAAATCTTCCACACCCTTTTTTCTCCAGCAAGGACCTAGAATTTTTTGATGTGTTTTAGTTATAGAGAAGTTTACCTTTGTGTATCTTGCTAAATCCTTAAAATCCTACCAAAATTATTCTTTTAGGTTAAAAAGCAAAACAAATACCCCCATTTAGAAGTGTCCCCCTTTCTCTAGATCTTCAGTAGTATCTTGGGATTTAAAGGAAGCCAGTCCTGCTCGAAAATGTAAATATAGATCTCCCACTGGCTCCAGACAGAGATTTACTTTGTGGCTACATTTTACAGATGATCAAAGGCAAGATAGTCATTCTGCATTACTCAAGATCTCAAATTACTCTGTTATACATCCAATCACTCATGTTCAAAATCAAGACAAGACTTATGAGGAAGGAAATGTATTCTATTTTCTTCATTCCTGGATGCCATCGATTATTAAACTATCATAGGTTTAAAAACGTTTGTAAATGAGCCACTGAGATGGCTCTAGGTAAAAATGTTTGCCACTCAAGCCCAATGATCTGAGTTCAATCCCCAGAACCCACAGTTAAAGAGGCGAAGTATTGAAAGTTGTCCTATAATCTCCACATGTACATTGTGGCATGTGATCACTCACACTCACACATACTTACATACAATGGCTGACAGGTATAATGTCACACAACTTTAAGCTCAGCAATTAGGAGCCAGTGGCAGGTTGATCACTGTGAGTTGGAGACCATAGCAAGTTCCAGGCCAGGGGAGCATAATAAGATCTTTTTTACAAATACGTGTGTGTGTGTGTGTGTGTGTGCAAAATATATATGTGTGTGTGTCACATATGCAGTGCAATCCATGTAGTATTAATAGTGAGCATCTAAGAAAACCTGCATCTTCCCTTTAAGAAAGCCAATTATTTGTTTTTCATCTTCCCTGTATGTTATTGGCTGAATTATGGGCACCACACCTTCTCCTCTTGGTAAAGCTGCCAAATGAACCTTGAACTCTGCAATAGGAGCTGGTCATCCCATGAGATGCTCCTTTGTAAAAGGGCAGAGAAACAAGGAAGGGTGGTAGGACAGAGAGCACACAACCCAAGAAAACTTGTTAGCGGGGACTAATATTCCCTGATATAAAAACTGTAGTGTGCAGTCTGACAGGAGTTAGTTTTACCTGGTTTTGTTTTATAGGGTTGAAGAGTCAGAAGTCATCTCTGTGGGAAAGTTTTTCTACATGAAAGAAGACTAGTGTAGAGACTTTTCAGGGAGAAGTCGATCACCACAGATGGTCTGATTGCCAAGAGGGCACTTTGTGCTGGAAGTAGGAGGGCACCATTGGCTCCTAACAACTAAGAACCCAGAGGAAAAACAGAACGAAGAACAAAACCGGTCACCTAGTAGGACAGATATCAGAAGATCCCATAGGGTGAGTCTCTGCTCAGAGAAGTATCTGTGCCATAACAACCATCTGCTGGGACCGTCTTACTTAATGTGGATCCTTTCTTACCTTAGCCTCTGGGAGTTCCTTACTATTCTTAGATCGGAAGCTTGAGTAGCATCATTTTCTCTTCCACCCGCCCATACATTCAGTCACTAACCCCTGCTAACCTAGTGTCTACCTATCGTGCATCACTGATTGCATCTTCCAGTTCTACAGCGAGAAAGTCTTGTGTGAAGCCATCATTGCTTGTTCTTTCCTACTGGTGCTATTCTGACCATTTTCTAACATGCTGTCCTTTCTCCAAAAATCTTTATCTTTTTTAAGAAACTCTCACTTCAAGAAGATGATTGGCTATTTCAGCGAACCAGTTATTCAACAAAGCCCCCAAACAGCACTCTTCTACTAAAACAAAATCAGATATCCATTATGATGAAGGGTGCTCCTAATCTTGACACATCATTGAAAGGAAGAATTCAGGAACCAAGTTTACCCTGAAGTTAGTTCTCATCGGAGTCGAACCTGCAATTCTAGTAAGCCACTGCCAGCCGGCCTTAGTGCTAACCCACTCCCTGTCAGTGGTTCTGGTGAAAAAATCCAGGTTGTAAACGGAATAGCAGTTGTGAGATTTATCAGTATAGACAATTCAGTGTTTGGAATACCTATAGTTTTTTAAAAGTTTCTTGAGATGTTTCCCATATAAAAAATAACCCATGTTCCTTGTAAGATTTGAAATGAAACAATAGGAAATATATTCAAATCACTTGTAATATCACCTTCCAGAAACCTGTCATATAATCTTTATCCACTGGAGATGTATTTCCATAATTATAATATGTATATATATTGTATTAGTCAGGGTACTCTAAAGAAGCAGAACTGATATAAACGGGATTCATTATAGTGGCTTACAGGTTATTATCCAACTATTCCAACATTGGCTGTCTCCCAGTAGAAAGTCCAAGAATCCAATAGTTGTTCAGGTCATGAAGCTAGATGTCTCACCTGGTCTTTGATATACACAGAAATCCTGAAGAAGTAGGCTCTAATACCAGCAAAGGAATGAACTTGCCAGTGAGAGCAAGGCAAACAGACAAAGAGCAAAAGCTTCCACCTTCCATGCCAGTAGAAGGTGTGGCCCATATTTAAGGTATATCCATCCATTTGGGTTTTTAGTTAATTCCAGTATAGTCAAGTTGACAACCAAGAAGAGCTATCACATGTATACATACAGTATTGAGAATGATTGATTCTGCAGACTCCTTTGGGGTCTCAAAATCCAACATTCATGTGCCTTATATAATGTAGCATACATAGTATTTGCATATAATCAACTCCTATATACATTAAGTCAGCTTTATAGTACTTAAAATATCTAAAGCAAGGTCTGTACTTCACTATCTTGGCATGGATTCACCATGGTAAGGAGCATATGACAAGTGCAAATTTTGATTTTTAAAACTTTCTACATTACTTAACCCAGATAGGATTGATCCAGAGTTGTTTAATCTGATGATGTAGAACCTGCAGGTGTAGAGGGCTGGCTATGTTCATATTCATCATTTTATTCCTGAATTTAACATAGTGTTTAACAATAACTTAATGCAAATATTAGTTTAAAAGATAGTAGCAGGATGCATTTAAAATTAAAGACAAAGAGAGTTTATAAAAAAAAGAAGAGGAAGAGGGAGACTGGAGAGATGGTTCAACAGTTAAGAGCACTTGCTGGTCTTGCAGAGGACCAGGGTTTGGTTCCCAGTACCCACATCAGGCAGGTCACAACCACCTGTAACTCCATTTCCAGAATATTTGCCATCTTTTCCTGGCCTCTGTGTGTACCAAGTATGCATATAGTGCAAATACATATATGCAAGGATTCACACATACACTTAAAATAATAAAAGTAATTAAATAAATATTTTAAAAGAGAAATAGAAATTTTGGTCAAGGCTAAAAACTGGTCAACAAAATGTTTTTGTCTTTTGACGTCGGACTTGTGGTATTGTCTCATAAGACTTTCCGTTCATTGTCCCTTCTAAAATGAGATAGGTTCAAAGAAAAATATGTACCTATGGGCTCAGGGGGTTCTCATAGGTTTTTGAAGCTGTGAATTCAGTGTTGTGTCTTTCCTATGTGAGAAACACCTACTCTTAAGTGACAAGGCAAGATTGCCCCATTCTACCAATGACAGCTACCTCATAGGATGTGACTTGGGGCAGAACCTCATACCAGCCACTTGTCCCATCTTTTGTGATCTCAAGGAACATCAGGTAACTGAGAAAGCTTGCTGCTGACTGAAGTTCAGATCATAAGGTTCACACCTTCCAAAGACCATTCTGGGTTTTTTTTTTCTGAATTTAAAAATGTACAGAGTCACAGAATCAACTAACCTGAGCTCATAGGGGCTCACAGAGACTGAACTGACAACCAGGGAGTCCGCATGGGACTGACGTAGGCCCTCTGCATATGTTACAGTTGTGTAGCTTGGTCCTCTTGTGGGACTCCTAACAGTGGGAGCAGGGGCTGTCTCTAACTCTTTTGGGACATGACCCCTCATATTGGGTTGCCTTGTCCAACCGTAATATGATGGGTGATGCCGGTTTTACTGAACTTGATATGCCGTGTTTGGTTGATATCCGGGGGAGGACTCCCTTTTTCTGAATAGAAACGGAGGAAGAATGGATGATGAGAACAGAGGGGAGTGGAGGAAGGGACTGGGAAGAGAGGAGGGAGGGGAAACTGTAGTCAGGATGTAAATAATAATAATAATAGTTTTAAAATGTACAGGGTCAAAGTAGAGACAATAGCCTCTCCTTCGAGAAGAATAAGATTCCAGAGAAGAGAACCCTATGTGGGAAGGCATCATGTTGACTTTGAGTTTATGAAATAAGAATCAAAGGGTGTGAAATCAGATTGTGGGTTCGTCACTCTGAAGACCAACCTTAGAGGCTAAAGAAGAGCAAAGAGCCCAGTAGATCTCCATAGACTCTGGTGAGTCCATCAAGAGATTCTAATGAACTGAGATCTGGACATTTAAAATCCTCTCCAGATACCCATCAAGGACTTCCCTTTTTCCCTATATTTGACAGTTGTGTTCTTTTAGACAGGACCTCTGCAGCAGTACCCCCAAAACTACCACAATTGATACCCCCAAAATCAGCCTTAAGAAGCCAGATATTTCATTACCCCACTCCCATAATGGCAGTTAAGGTTACTCCTTCAGAGGGAGGGGAATGATAAAAACAGGAGGTAGAAATTGGGTAGGCAGTTTAGGATGAAAAGACCCCCCCAAAAGTAACCAATTTCTTTTTTGACTAAAGGCCAGAAATATCACGAGACTCTTGGCAGCATCATCCTTGCCAGAAGCCAAAGATGCCAAAAGTGTTTGGAGAGCTGACTTCTGGTCTGGATCCTAAAAGATTCTTTGGGGAGGCAGAATGTTAAAATAGTTATGAAAGCCTGTTAAGAGGCAATGTCTCCCTCCTCCTTGGCAAGAGAATAGAATTTCTGGCTTGGGTGCAAACTTACATTCCAATAGGACAAGGTCAATCTCCTGGCTGAAGGGACCACCTGTTGTTTCTTCGTCAGCCTAGCAATTGCCCCCTGAATCTACTGATATCTTAACTACCATCTGTGGCCCTGTGGCCCCACAGTCAGCACCCCACCACTCAGACCATGGCCTGGCGGATTTCTGGTCCTGCCAGCACCAGCTTGGCCAAGTCCCCAAATGTAGTTTTCAACTAAGTCTCTATTTACCAATAAAGACTCAGGAGTCAGATGTTGGGGTGAAAACCTGCTAGCTCAGAGATGCTGAGAAGCAACCACCTGACCTTCGTTTCTGGCGAGAGTCCTGGCAAGAGAGCATCTCTCCAGCTATCCCAAACCAAAGAGATCACAAAACTCCAAGTCCCTCCCTACTCCTTCTTGTGTATCTCTATCTATCTCCCTGGCTCCTCCATCTTTTCCATGGCTAATTCCTGTCAACTAGTTGCTGGATCTGGCCCCGATCCAAGGTTGATTTTTATTAACACAGTCTCAGTTTCACAGTGCAATCAAATATCTCTCAACAACCACCCCTAGAAATGAGGGTTCACCTTAAATCACTATAATGAAATAGATGGAATAATTAATTCCTTGTACTAGAGATCTAACTCAGGCTTATTGGGTCAATTATTACTAAATAGGCACTTCCTCCCTATTGCAGCTTCCAACTCCAAGATAAGACAGAAAAAGAGAGCCAACCTTTCAGTAAGTTTTTAAGAGGATAGTGTATGAAAAGAAAAGGAAGGATTTGTAAGAAACAATAAATATGGGTCTTTTCTATCAAATAGTATAAATTATATTATTTCTATCAAATAGTATAAAACTTGTGCTTAGAACAGGCAATTTAAATCTTTCTATGGTCCCACACCTTGTAAGACATTTATGCAAATGTTTTAAAACCCACCCCCCATACTCAACAAAACCTTTGTTTACACAAAGGTCTACTAGTGTATTCCAGTAATCTGATGGCCTGGCGCAGTGACCCCTTTCACTTCCTTCATTTCCTGTGTGCCAATTCTTTTCAGACTGGCCAATTAAATTAACACTGTGAGGTCAGACTCCAGCCAATTGGGAAAAGACAGAGCCACCACTTAGTCAGAAAAAAAAACTAAATGCACTTTCTGCCTCTGTGTTTGTTTTTCCAAGCACTCCCTCTTGATCAAGAGTAAAGTTTGCCTTGTCTACACATTTCGAAGAAACCTATGGCCATATCAATAGGCGAAGAAAAGGCCTTTGAGAAAATCTAACATGCCTTCATGGTAAAAGTCCTAAAGAGAATAGGACTGGAGGGAGCAGACTTCAAAAGAATAAAGACTATTATGAGAAACCCACAGCTAATATCATCCTAAATGGTGGAAAAATTTGAAGCAATTCCATTAAATTAGGAACAAGACAGGGCCATCCACTACTCCCACACCTTTTTAATGTAGTAAAAGAAAAATTTTAAGGTATCTTAGTTTGTATTTCTATTGCTGTGATGAAACACCATGACCAAACACAGCTTGGGAAGAAAAGAATTTATTTGGGTTATATATCCTGGGTCACAGTTCATTTAGGGAAGCTCAGTAAGGAACTCAAACAGGACAAGTACTTAAAGGCAGAAACTGATGCAGAGGCCATGGAGGAGTGCTACTTACTGACTTGTTACCAATGGCTTACTCAGCCTGCTTGCTTGTAACACTCAGTACCACCAACTCAGGAGTGGCACCGTCCACAGTGATCTGGGCCTTCCCACATCAATCATTGATCAAGAAGATGTACTACAGCCTTGCCTACAGGCCAATCTAGTGGGGGCATTTTCTTAATTGAGATTCCCTCTTCCAAAATGGTTCTAGTTGACATGAAACTAGCCAGGACATAAGACATTTCCAATGCTCAGCCAACACTGGCAAAAACATAAGATTATTAAATTTAATTTCTTCTATTCCTTTTAACATTTTCACATACTATTGGTGACCCATATAATTTGCATGTGTATACTGCAAAATATATAGGGAAAAATTTTAGTGGATATATTCTTGACACCTTTCTTAGAAGTATAAAACTCTTGGAAGACAGAGAAAAATATCTTCAATGTTTATACTATTGTAGAATGAAACAATGGGGAAATACCTATCTTTTTCATAACATACTCATAATTTCTTAGAAGGAAACATAAAAAATTCAATTCTAAGAAATTTCATTTCAACTCATTTTTCAAATAATTCCCACAAATGTGCTTTAGAAGACTATCATAAGGCAAAATAGAGTATAGTAAGTAAAAACTAAGGAAAAGAAAGTATTATCAGAAATATTCAGAAAAGAACATGTAATACGTCTGACATACTTTTAAGGATTTATTTTCATTTATGTCTATATGTTTGTGTCTGCATGTGGGAGCATATATATGAGTGAGTGTGGATGTCTGAGGAGGCCAGAGTTGTTGAATCCCCCTCTAGCTGGAAATACAGGCAGTTGTTGGCAGACATGGGTATTGGCAAATGAACTTGGGTCCTCTACATCAACAGTAAGTGTTCTTAACCACTGAAGCATCTTCCAACCCTCTAAAATATTTTTAAAGTATTGAAATTTGAAGTGTAATATCAAACAAATTAGCTACAAGTGAGGAATACTGAACAGACTGTACAACTGAAGAAATAATTTAAATTTCACAGGAAGAAATGACATACAAGGTCATTGCACTCACAAACTGACACAAGATCAATCCAGTCAGCACTCCAACATGGATGGGGAAAGAACTCATGAGTTGAAAGAGGGCAATTATTTTTCTTTGAAGGTTTGGCCACTGGTAGGTTGTCATGCTCTGGTGGAGGACATTGTACGCATGCACATACAAGAAGCATGAATTGGACCCAATGGCTTATTTAAAAAAGAAGAGGAAGACGATCATGACATGAAATGGGGGAGCATTGCCGGGTGAAGGCCCAGGAAAAATGGAAGAGTGTATTTGGGTGGAAATAACCAAGATACATCTATGATATTGAAAATAAATAAATAAATAAATAAACATTCTTAAAAAAGAAGACATGCTAAATATAAATATTAGCAGACACAAAAGACAGATTATGGTTGTCTCATAATTATTCAGATTCTATGAGTAAAGAAGTAGGAGACGCCGGGCGGTGGTGGCGCACGCCTTTAATCCCAGCACTCGGGAGGCAGAGCCAGGCGGATCTCTGTGAGTTCGAGGCCAGCCTGGGCTACCAAGTGAGTTCCAGGAAAGGCGCAAAGCTACACAGAGAAACCCTGTCTCGAAAAACCAAAAAAAAAAAAAAAAAAAAAAAAAAAAAAAAAAGAAGTAGGAGACTATCTTAAATAAAAATAGTTGACATTATTCCAGAATTCATAATATAACACATCTTTTGAGATGCATGTAGCCCAGAAAATTTCAAAAACATAAATAAAATAATCCATAACTAAACCCATACAAAATGATGGGTTTCATAAAACAGAAGAGAAATTAACAATCTAAAAGTTAATGTAAATTCCACTGATACCTGACTTTAGAAGAGCAACTCTGAAAACCGGAAGAGAGAGGAACAAACTAGTTAAGGTGATAGCAAGAAGAGTATCAATTTACATACAATTGATGTCTAAAAGAACTCTAAAAAATAAGAACAAATATGAAATTTTCCTAAATAAAATACATCCACATATACTAATAAATTTATTTTTCACAAAATAAAAAATATGAAGGCAGCTGAGCAATAGTTAGCAAGTATATCAATAAATATGGTAAGTATAAATAATCATTGACATTATAGTATTATTTAATTTTGGTTTAAATAAAGAGGAATTAATTTAAAGCAGTGGTTTAATAAAAGCACAGAGACTCAGCACATGATGGCCAAGTTTGGTCACCAGGAAAATTAAACAGCTTAAATCCAAATGAATTTTATCTCATAGAATTAGAATATATATAATGTTACTATCTAAGTTAGGGTTTCTATTGCTCTGAAAAGACTCCATTACCATGGCAACTCTTATAAAGAAAACATTTAACTGGGGTGGCTCACTTATAGTTTGAGAGGGTCAGCCCATTATCATCGTGATGGGGAGCATGATGGTGTGCAGGCAGATATGGTGCTGGAGCTGAGAGCACTACATCTTGCAGGCAACAGGAAGTTGACTTATTGTCACACTGAGGGACACTTGAGCAAAAGAGACCTAAAAGCCCACCCCCATAGTGACACACTTCCTCTAACAAGGCCACACCTCCTAATAGTGCCACTCCCTTTGGGGACAATTTTCTTTCAAACCACCACATTCTACTCCCCGGCCCCCAAAGGCTTATAGCCATATCATAATGCAAAAAAAAAAAAAAAAAAAAAAAAAAAATTGCATTCAATCCAACTTCAAAAGTCCCCATAGTCTATAACAGTCTCAAACTTGTTTCAAAGTCCAAAGTCTCTTCTAAGACACATGGCAATCTCTTAACTGTAATCACCTGTAAAAAAAAAAAAATCAAAATCCAAAAGTAGATCACATACTTCTAACCTATAATGGCACAGGTAATACATTACCATTCAAAATTGCTGGAAGTTTTCCTGTGTCCCACCTGAACTGTATGACCATTAGCTCAGGCTTATTACTGACTAGCTCTTACACTTAAATTAACCCATAATTCTTATCTATGTTTAGCCACGTGGCTTGGTACCTTTTCTCAGTTCTGCCTTTACATCTTGCTTCCTCTGTGTCTGGCTGGTAACTCCTGACTCAGCCTTCCTCTTCCCAGAATTCCCCTTGTTTGCTTATCCTGCCTATACTTCTGACCTGAAATACTGGACCAAAGCAAGACCTAAAACCAGCTGGACAAACTCCAAACTCTGCATCTCTATGTCTGATGTCAAAACACTCTCCACATCTCCAACTCCATTCAGCTTTGCTGACTGCAACACACTTATTTCTCTTGGGCTAGTGACACTCCCTGTTAGCAACTCTCCTCAGCAGGTATCCTATATGACTCTGGCATCTCTAACATCTTGACTTATCCAAGGCAACCCAGGCTGCAACTTCACAGCTTCACGAGATGGCCTTTCTAATAGGCCTCCATTCAGGGATACCCCTGACACATGCCTGGCCTCAGAGGCTTTCTTTAGGCATAGAGGCAAATTTCATAACCCATTTCTTCTATCCTTAACTCTAAAGTCAGAATCACATGGCAAAATCTGCCCAGTTCTGCTGCTTGCTGGGGCTGGAACTTCCCTGCTCATTCAATTACATCTTCACCAGCTTTCTGTTCTTCACCTAGGCTTAGCTGTTCTGAAACTTGTTCTGTAGATCAGGCTTAGAGATTACTAAGCCTCTACCTTCTCAGTGCTGGGATTAATAGTGTGCCCCACCATACCCAGCTCTAAGTTTTTCTTTAGTTCCTAATCACAAGTTGGAAACTTAGCTGGGTGGGATCTTACCCGGAGGTCACTACTCCCTGTAACTCCATTTCTTAATATGTTTATCTCCTTGAACATTGGATTTAGCTCCATTCAACTTCGAGGTACTCTTTTTCTCCTCAAAATTGACATTTTGTAATTTACCCTGCTTAGCTTGCTCCTTTTCATTATATCTTCATTAGAGTTACCACTAAAAACTACATGGCAGAGTCTCTACTAGGCTGTTTGGAGATTTCTTATGCTAATGGAATTAATCAAAAACTCTTCACTTTAGTCTCAGGCATACCTTTCGACAAGGGCAAAAGGCAGCCACTTTCTTCACCAAAATATCGTAAGAGTGATCTCTAGGCAACACACTAAAATTCTCCTCCTCTGAAACCTCTTGAGTGAACCCTCAAATGCAGGCAGATGTTTCTTTCTCAATCCCAGTCACCTTTCCCAAATAACTGACATGAAGACTCAATATTAATTACAAATACTCAGCTGATAGCTCAGACTTGTTACTAGCTAACTCTTACACTTAAATTAGCCCATATTTCTTTATGTATGCTTTGCCATGTGGTTCCTGGCTTGTTACCTCATTTTTCACATGTCCTAATTCCTCAGTGGCTGGCTATCATCTCCTCTGACTCCACCCCTCTTCTTCCCATCATTCTCCTGGTTTAGTTGTCCTGCCTGTAATTCCTGCCTGGCTACTGGCTAATCAGCTTTTTATTAAACCAATCTGAGTGACAAATCTTCACAGTGTACAAAAGGATTATTCCACAGCACCCAACAGTTCAAGTAATTCTTAGCACCTCTGTCGTCTATGCTCCTCTAGTATGGCCTATTAAGCGATTCTTAAAGCATTCCAGGGCTTTCATGACCCAAAGTGTGAAAGTCCAAATTCCTCCAAACAAACACAAGGTCTGACCTATTGCAGCAATACCCTACTCCTGATAGCAACTTCTGTCTTACTTAGGGTTTTTATTGCTTTGAAGAGACACCATGGCCACGGCAACTCTTATAAAGAAAACATTTAATTAGAGTGGCTCTCTTACAGTTTCAAAGGTTCAGTATATTACTGTCATGGTGGGGAACATGGTGACATGCAGACAGATGTAGTGCTGGAGGAGCAGCTGAGAGTCCTACATCTTGTAGGCAACAGGAAGTCAACTGACTGTCACACTGAGGGAAGCATGAGCAAAAGAGGCCTCAAAGCTCACCCCCACAATGACATATTTCCTCCAACAAGGCCACATGTCCTACTTCCTTTGGGGCCCATTTTCTTTCAAACCACCACAGTTACCCCTGAAATTAATACAAGAAAATGGTGCATTAATCACCATGATGGTGGGAGAGCATCACTACGACCATATTGACAGATTAGACCAAAGTACTCACGAAAATTTAGATTTGAGTAAACCAATCTAATTATCAACTTTATCCAGGGGTGAAAAATATTGTGCCAATCAATTAGATTGGATATCCTTTTCAGACACAGGAAACCTTTACAAAAAGTACTGTAGTTGGTGAGTGCTCAGCCATTGATGGGTCATCCATATCATTGTCCCCCATCCAATGCTCAATGAGAATCTCAGAAGAGGGGGCAGAAAGCATGTAAGAGCCAGAAAGTGGGGAAAAGAACTGTGAAACACTGTCTTCTGGACATGACATGGCTGATGCATATATCAACTCCCAGTAGCTATGGTTGCCTGCACAAGACCTGCACAAGGCCTGCACAAGCTCGAACCAGAAAAGGTTCAAGCATGGATGGGGAAGGAGTTCCTGAAACACTGACCAAACGGAAAAGCTATTGGCAGTTGGTGGCTGCTGAGGGAGAGATGTGGCTGCCAGAAGGTTACCAATGCACCAATAGATGACCTCACAGCTAAACACAAAGAGCCAACACTAATTGGACTCAGTGGGCTATTCGAAATTATAATAATTACAAAGGACATGAAGTTAAAAGCAAGATGGGTTGGTGGGTTCCAGAGAGAGATGGAAAGAAGCTGGAGGAGGTAGATGAGATTAAAATACATTGAACACATCTATGAAACTTTCAAAGAATAAATACTATTTTTAAATACTTTAATCATAAAAATAAATCTGTGGGCACAAAATACTATGAATATAAAAATCTTAATAACTACTTGACATGAGAGCAATACATAATAAAAATAAATATAATGTATATAAACTATGTTTACTTCACACTTTCAAATAACTTCATTTAAAGAATAAATAGTTTAGGACATTTTTGTAAATTTTAACTAAACATTATTGACAATGCTATATAACAAGATATAGATACATTATACTCATTTAGATATCTCCATCAAAAATTTAAAATGAGGGGACAAGAAGATGGCTCAGTTGACAACATTCTTCCTGTATAGGCATAAGAACCTAGATTTGGATTCTCAGCTTCCACAAAATGGCTGGGTGCAGTGGCATGCACATGTAATCTCCACACTGGGGAGGTGGAGGCAGGAAGAGCTTTCTGGCCTGTCTAGCTGAAGTGGTGAGTTCCAAGTTTACTGTGTAATCCTGTCTCAATAATAAGGAGGAGAGTGACTGAGAAAGATATCCGGCATTAACTTCTGACTTCCATATGCATGTGCACACACACATACACACACAAACACAAGGGTCCACACATACATACACAGATCAGTACACACATACATACACAGATAAGGATACACACACAAAAAGAAGAAATTAATTAATAAGTACTGGTGATGAAATAAAAAAATTGGAAATGGTTTGTTGTGTATGGAAGTATTAAATGTTATAATCACTAATGGAAAATAGTATAGTAGTTCCTCAAAAAATAAAAATAAAATTACCATATGACACAGCAATTCTAATTTTGGACATACACTCCAAAGAAGTGAAAGCCATCTCAGAAGGGTATTTGCATACTATGTTGAGAGCATCACTATTCACAGTAGTAGAAATGTAGAAGTGCCCCAAGTGTCCATAGATGAATGGATAGATGCACAGAATCTGTCTAGACATACGTGGGGTATTATGCAGCCTGAGTAAAAAAGGAAATCCTGAGACATATTAAAACATTGAGAGCCGGGCGGTGGTGGCGCACGCCTTTAATCCCAGCACTCGGGAGGCAGAGCCAGGCGGATCTCTGTGAGTTCGAGGCCAGCCTGGTCTCCAAAGCGAGTTCCAGGAAAGACGCAAAGCTACACAGAGAAACCCTGTCTCGAAAAACCAAAAAAAAAAAAAAAAAAAAATTGAGGAAACTACAGGAAATCATGCTAAGAAAAATAAGCCAACCCTCTAAAGCAAATATTACATGATTCCATTTATAAAAAATACCTAGAGTTGTCAAAATCATAAAGAGGAAAGGTGGCAAGGTGGCTGCTACAGGCTAGGGGAGAGGAGAATGGAGAGAGATTGTTCAAGAGGTGTGGAGTTTCCATCTTAGAAAGCGAAAATACTTCTGAATGTGGGTGGTGATGGGTGCACATTAGTGTACTTAATGTCACTGAACTGTAACTCTAAAATAGTAGCAATAGTAAATTTTATGTTGTGTATATTTTCCCACATCTTTTAAAACTAGGAATAACCCCACAGGGCATCATGTAAAGTAGCACTCTGTAAGATATTTGTAAAATTAAAAGCTAAACAAGTAAAATAATTAGTCTATTTTAACTCTAGAAATGTGAAAGTAAACAAGAAAAATGGGGCAAAATGGTGAATAAAAACAGAAATTAATGAAATAGATTATTAACTTAATGGATATGGACAAGAAAAAAATGGATTTATTCAAAATCTCATGAAATTAGAAACTTCCAATGAAATTCTTCATGTCAGAAATTGAAAATGCACATGGGAAACTTTTGAAAAGGAAAATGAATTTAAAATAAATTTGCTTCAAAGACTACCAAGAGAGTAAGTACAACCTACACATAGTGGGCCAATCTCTAGAAAAACGTAACAACAAAATGACTCAAAAAGAGCTACCCCCAGAATTCAAACATTCATTACATTAACTGAACTACTAGGTTAGAATTTTGCTTTCAAAAGAAAGTATCATGTGTGTAACAGTTCTTTAATAACCACTCCATTTAAGAGTACTTCTTAACTTAGCAAAATTTTGGAGCAGAGAAAATAATGAATACTCAGTGGAAGCCAACTTTCCCCAAACACATGACAGGGCAAAGATGACAACCAGGAGGATAATCTAATTTCAAGTATCTCATAGGAAGGGAGGAAGGAGAGGGAGAGGAGAAAAGAGGAGGGGGCTTAACAGTGTGTAAAATATTACTTTGTAGGGACATGGGTTGAGCCTTTCAAATATATGGCTTAGCATCAGAACTCATTTAAAAGCATTAATGTATAAATGAAGAAATAAGAAAAAGGAATGTTCTAGAATTTAACAGTCTTGATAACATTGCTTAGAATAGTCGCAAATTAAGAAAATTTAAACTGGTAGCAGTAATGGTCAAAAACTCTAAAAAAATATTATGT
Organism: Peromyscus californicus insignis; assembly: GCF_007827085.1. Classification (NCBI taxonomy): domain Eukaryota; kingdom Metazoa; phylum Chordata; class Mammalia; order Rodentia; family Cricetidae; genus Peromyscus; species Peromyscus californicus. The sequence goes on from NW_026294424.1 coordinate 14,420,165, forward strand.
TTAACAATGGGCTATTTAAAAAAATCTCCTTTAAAATAAGTAACAGTGTATGATTTCCAGTATCACATTGCCCTTCAATGTTATATCTGAGTTGGTGTTTAAGCATACAAGACCAGGGAGAAGTACTCTTGGTGGATAGAGCAAATCACTGTTATTTGCAGATGATATAATGGTCTTTAGAGAATGTAAAACAATGGATGAATTATTAGAGCTGATAATAAAGTTTTTAAAAAATGTTGAATGTAAAACAAATATGGGAAAGTCTGGTATACTTTGTATGCCCTATCCAAAATATTTATTTATCTTCCTGTGGAAATGTTATGCTATATAACATGCCATTTAAAAGAAAAAGAAAACCTCTAAATAACAAAATAAGAATAATAACATGAGATGCACAAATTAAAATAAAAGAAAATCTAGAAGCAGAGAACATGGGACTATTGTGTGGGATGATAACACTGAGCTTTAGAGCAAACTGTGAAGCTGAAGAGAATGTATGAGTCAACCAGAAAAGACAGAAAGGACTTTCCTAAAGATGCAAGATATACACCCCATTAAGGAAGTGATGGACCAATTGATCTTACAAGTAAGGTGCCCCAGAGTTCCGAAAGACAGTATCTGAAGAGTTATTGACAATTGATGGCTTCTGGGGGAGGGAGAGTATCAGTTTGCTTCATGGATGCAACCCATAATAGGCTTCCCATGTTCCAGTGGGTGATCCTAGACCTATGCACGTAGTGGCAGGACTATATAGGCATCCTATACCATGCAGTCCATGAGTTTAACAGAGTACATGAGTTTGGAAGGGAAAGTTGTAGGACAGATATGGGAGGCATCAGAGAGGAAGAATTTGATCAAAATGTATTATAGCCATGTATGAAATCTTCAAGGGAAAACAAGACAGTATCAGTATATATAACATAGCACTTAGGCTCTGGAGAAGTGGTTCATCTGTTTTAACAACAACCAAAAATAACATATCACTAGTATTTTTGCCTAAAACATGGAAAATACTCCCAATTTGTAAATGTTAACAGAGAAGTGAGGAAATTATTTCGTGGGCCCTTGCTACAAGAAAAAGTAAGGAAACATGATTAATCTCCTTAATAATCAAAAGAATTTCAATCAAAATTACAGCAACATTTACAGTTTTATTATCAGAATAATAACACATTTGAAGAGTGGTGAAATCAATTGTCAAGGTCATGGTAGTTTGGGGATATAGTGGTACTTTCTGCCCCTCAATTACAGGATGACTTTTGCCTAGTGATCTGGTTTATGGAACATGCCTAGGTCACAGGAGACAAGTCTAACAAGGGCATGTGAAAGCCAAGTGGTTCTTAACCCAAGTCAAAGTCCCAAAAGGCAAAATAAAATAGTCACACTACCTTTTCAATTTCTTCATTTAGTGGTCATGAAATGCATGCAGTATCTGAAAGCACATTGACCAAATTAAACCAAATGCTGATAAACGACAGGGATGCACAGCTTGCTGCCACATACTTTTGTAGCCAGAAATGTATATTAAATAGTTATAACATAAATATGGTCACTAATATAATCTTACGCCATTTATGATTATAAGTAACATCTGTGTTTATCAAATTCTTTATTATGATCCTGAAGTCACAAAAATATTCATAAAAAAATTATTGTGTAAGGCTGGAGTGATTAAGAGAACTTTCTGCTCTTGCAGAGGACCAGGATTTGGTTCCCACCACCCACAAGGTAGCTCACAACCATAAGTAACTCCAGTTCCAAGGGAGTCAATGCCTTCTGAACTCTGAGGTACCAGCTATGCATATGGCACACATACTACAAGCAGGAAAACACTCACACACGTGAAATAACAAATAAATAAATCCAAAAAGAACTAAAAAAAATTTACAGTATATTATTGTGGGAACTATTTAAAAACAATGTCTATGGCTCTTTTTTCTTTTGGTTTCTGTTGTGTCTTATTTTTACATTCTCTGTGAAATGATGATATGAAAGAGAGCTGCATAGATGGAGGTAATAACATGTTGTAGTTTTTTCAACAGGGATCAAAGGCTCTTCATACCCCATGTTGTTTAATATCTGTGTCTTTTATGCCTCAATTCCATGGCTGTTTACAAAGTTGCTCCAATTTCTAAACAAGTTTGAGTAAAGTGATGAATTGACAACTACTTGGCCATTAGAGAAATCTTACATTTTCAGGATCCATCACTCACTGCTGGTAAGACTGCAAGGTGTTATGGTCAATTCTTCCTACATTCTGAGAGTAGTGTGGCCTGACGTTTTCTCCTGACATCACTCTACGTGATTTCTCGTCTTGGACTAGAAGTGTAGACAAAACTTCTACTGACACCATTGGATCTTTCACTGAATCAGGTTATGTTGCTTGTCATTGCCCCAGGTTTATTATCTAGAAATCATGTCTAAGTAAGATCCACCAGGCAGCATGCTGTGAAGATGATGCGAGGCAGATAACATATCTAAAATGGCCAGGCTGTTCTTGGATGGAAAAGCCCTTGGTGTATTCCTACTCAGCCTGTCCCCATTCCTGCCTGTTACATTTGCTATCAAGAGGCCAGAGTGAACTCCAGAGGTATCCACAGAGCAAGTTCTAGGGATCTCCCATGGGGCCCATTCACAGGTCATCCCACCTGTGGCTGCTCTGTGATTGGCCCACACTTGCTCTCATTTCTTTCCCTAGCTCCGCTCTCGTGGCTGGTTTGCTATTTTTATCCAACCCCAGTTCCACTCCCTGGGCCCTGATGCACATCTTTGCACTCTGGAACTGGTACTACCTGGTAAGGTCACAATACCTCTCTCAAACGCCAAAGTCACAATCAGACACCAGAATCATCCTTTCCCTGACTTTCACAATCTTCCAAACACAGGCTTTCAGCTTCACTTCTGCCTGCCTGGTGATATGCTGGTTTGTGACAATGCGATGGACTGATATATTTATATATTTGTACACTTGAGTTTTTCTTATCTACATGACATAGAATGTTCAATATTTATTAAGATGTGAAAAATAAAATTTTAAGTCTCCTGTAATAATGGCTCCAAGGGATCTGACATCCTCTTCTAGCATCTATGAGCACACAAGCATATGTGTATTGATGTATATATAAACTCACACATAAGTAAATAAATAAATACACAAAAAGAAAATGGATCTTAATTGTTCTTTCATCCAAAAAAAATGGCTTGTAGGATAAAAGACATTTTAGTTAGTTCAGCTGAATTACCATACAATGTGTATGTGTTTAAACATCAGTTGTACACAATAAATAAGCACAATTTTTATTTTTTAATTAAAAATTAAAATAACTTCGAACCTTAAAAACATTTCCAGTATGCCTGACTGTCAGAACATCCAGTTCTTTGTCTCTCATTTGTTCTTTATTCCTTTATGATTTAGCTTCTCGTCAACTTGTCCTTTCTATATTAGTGACTTTTCACGTTGCTAAGACAAATTCCCCACAAAAACAACTTAATAAAGGAAGAGCTCATTTTAGCTCGTGGTGAAAGGGTGAGGAAAGTATAACAGCAAGAGCAGCTCTGGTGGCTGGTTACAGTGTGTCATAGCCAGGAAGCAGAGAGACATGGATGCTGGGGCTCCAGTTGCCTTATCCTTTTGCCTTTTTATTTCAGTCCATGATGGCAGCATGCAGCTCATATTCAAGATGAGTCTTCCTTCCTTGGTCTTCTCTGAACATGCCCACAAAGACTCACCCAAAGGAATATGTCCTAGATGATTCTAAAGCCAGCCAGTCAAATTGACAAGATTGCTGTGGAATAATCCTTCTGTATACTCTGAATATGTATTACTCTCGTTGGTTAATAAAAAGTTGACAGGCCTGTAACCAGGCACAATGTTAGGCTGGAAAGCCAAACTGAGAATGATGGGAAGAAGGAGGGTGGATTCAGGAGAGATGCCAACCAGCTGCTGAGCAAGCAAGATGTGTAAAAAAAAAAAATGAGGTAACAAGCATGAGCCATGTGGCAAAGCATAAATAGAAATATGGGGTAATTTAAATGTAAGAGTTAGCTAGTAACAAGCCTGAGCTATCAGCTGATCATTTATAATTCATATTCAGCCTCTAAGTTGGTTATTTGGACCTGGGTGATCGGGACAGGAAGTGCCCATTTATATGTGGTGTTCCAATGTGTGTATGAAATTTCTACATAAAACCTGACAAAGCTTAAAAAGGGATTCTAGACACCCAAGAATGAAGTCAAGCACAGCTTCTTGGTAGCTGCCTTTTCTCCAGCGGACTCTGTTTGCTGATGGCACAGCTCCTTTAAGAAACAGCTTCCTGTCTCAGCATTAGCAGCAAGAACAGGTGGCTCTTTTAAGAGGTCCTACTACCAAACACTTATATGGTATTTTTGAGCAGCTTGTGGCATGCTACTCAGTGGTGGCATGGACTTAGAAACTTCCCAGAGTTGGGGTGGTAAACATGGCTCCCAGAGCTGGCAGTAAAAATACCTCCACTGCCATGAGACTAGATTCTCAAGGAACCGAGAAGGAGGAGCTGGCACCAGCATGCCATGATCTAAGTTGCAGAGCAGTTTTATTGCTCATGTAGACAGAAAAGGTTACAGATGTGCAATAAGGACAGATTCAGGCAAAAAGAGCCTCTAAATGGGTCACGGTGTGTATAAAAAATATGTATAGGCTTGGGAGAGAGAAGAAGAAAAAGAATATATACAGTCTTAGTTTAAAAATATAGTTTTAGAATAAAGTCCTTAAAAAAGAAATAGAGTAATAAAAAATATAAGCCACATAAAGATGAAAAAACACAGAGTCTGGATACTATATGTTATTGTTTCCTTAAATTTTTTGACTGCTAATGAACAAATGATAATTGCCTTGAGATATTTGATTATGAAAGCTGCTAAATTAAACCAACCTATATATTTTACAAATATCTTGACTTCAAAATTTAAGTCAAAAGGTTTGTTAATTTGGGACTGAGTTTCTGCTTTTATTTCCATAGGAAATGAGAGGCTATGGATTCATTCTGGGTTAAGAAAAATCAGGTTTGATCAAAGAAGACCTCCTGAAAAAATCTCCTATGGGAACAGATGGCCCAGATGATCCAACATTTCAGAGTGCCTCTGTTGCAGTTTCCTCTGAGTTCTGCATCCAGAGCAGCTTCCAGGCTGCTGATTGAGATGATCCAGCCTCACAAAATACTCCAGCCAGGACTTGACCATAATCCTAAATGTTCTCATGGTCTCCCAAAGATTATCAGTGCCCTCAATCAATAGGAAGTAGTCTAGAGAACTATGCCCACATTCCCAAAAGATGGATTGTGGATATTTATTATCATTTAAGGGAGGCTGGTTACAAGTTGTTAAGGATAATGGTTAGGAAAAAAGCAAAACAAAGGAGATTAGATTCAGGAATCTTGTTCTGAAAAGAAAAAGGGGGGATATAGAAATGATAGGATAAAAGGGTAGCTCATTGACTCTACTTTAATCCAAAAATACAACTAAATTAATCTTACATATTTTACATTGGTGTGGACTTTAGTATATTGATACAAATTTAAAATTAATTTTGTTATACTGTATGTATATTTCTACTCTTATTTAGGGTATTATGTTTATGTAGCTCATTTTAAAATGTAATATATAATTAAGAAATAGAGATTAATAGTCACCTGTAATAGCAAATTCATAGTCATGTTAGGTATGTCTTTGAGGTCATACAGAGATATATTTCAGACAGATAGGCAATCTTCAAACACTTCAAAGACCTACAGAATATGGCATTTAAAATGTTTTAAGAACTTAGGCTTTTCATGACAGTGAGACCCATCTGCTTCAGAGAAGATGATGGACATCAAAGAAATTCCATATGGACTTTGTTTTGTTTATGGTAAAAGCTAGCCATGTGGGCAAAGAAACTGATCCTGCCTCAGTTGCTGACAAATACTGTCCAAACTAGATGAGCAAGATGCAAAAAAAAAGGTGATTGCTGAACTTTTCCAAGACAAGGTAGGACAGTCCTTTAAAATTCCCTGCTTCACAAGAAAGTCTATCAGACACACTAGGCCTGTAGGCCAGAGCTGGGTGCCCCAACATTGCAGAGGAACTTTGGGTGACTGTCCAGGAAGCTTGGAGTCCCTGTCATTAGGTAATATTTCCCCCTCTTCAGTCTTTGATGGAGATGAAAACTAGATAGTTATAGTTATAGTTTTCTTTAGGTATGACAAAAGATAAATACAAAACTTTGGACTCACAAAGATAAGATAGATAATAGAGTGTTTTCTCTATTTTTGCCAAATACAAATAGACTAGATACTGTAACTGTAATTCTTACTTGATAACTTTTTGTTGTATATGATATTACTATGTTAAAGTCAAAACCTTCCTTTTTAACTAGACAAAAATGGGGAAATGCTGTGAAATAATCCTTCTGTATACTATGAATATGCATTACTCTCATTGATTAACAAAAAGCTGACAGACCGATAGCTGGCAGGAAGTTAGGCAAGAAAACCAAACTGAGAACGATGAGAAGAAGGAGATCAGAGTCAAGAGAGATACCAACCAGCCGCTGAGTAAGCAGGAATTGTAAAAAATGAGATAACAAGCCATAAGCCATGTGGCAAAGCATAAATAAAAATATGGGTTAAACCTTGAGACAGAGGGGCAAGGCTTGGTCCTGCCTCAACCGAATGTACCAGACTTTGCTGTCCCCTCATGGGAGAACTTACTCTTTTGGAGGAGGGGATGAGGGGTGGGCTGAGGGGGTTTAAGTGGGGGTGGGGAAGCAGGAGGAGGGATGAGAGGGGGATCTGTGGTTGGTATGTAAAATGAATAAAAAAATTTTAAATAAAAAAGAAATATGGGTTAATTTAAATGTAAGAGTTAGTTAGTAACAAGCCTGAGCTATTGGTCAAGCATTTATAATTCATATTCAGCCTCTGAGTTGGTTATCTGGGACTGGGCAATCAGGACAGGAAACGTCCATTTACAGAAGATAAATTTCTCTTGCTGAGTTTCAAATACACTCTTCAATGAACAGGTGAGAGTGTGTTTTTCCCTGGCCTCTGATCCCATAACTTCAAACTAGAGGTTATGACCTCTAGTTTGCTACATGATCACGCTCTTTAGGGTGTCTTCACCCTCTTCATTGTGTCTTCTGTTAAGATGCAGGAATCTTTTCTGAAAGATAGTATGAATATGCACTTATTTCCATAAAATCCTAAAATATCAAACATACCGATCACTGAGTTCTTTGTAACGACTCTGGTCTAGTTTCACTTCCCACTATTTCTTCAGTATCTCTTAAGAACCCCACACTTCTTTATTCATGCACCTTATATTCCAGACATACTAACCCACAAGAAAATCTTCAAATTAGTCATTACTATGGCTTGATTGTGTCCCTCAAATGGTTGTAGACTCTAACCTCCAATATGGTAATGTGGGAGATAGTAATACCTTCAAGAGACAGATCCTGTTAGGAGTTCTCAAGATGGACTGAGAGTATTCAGGACTGTGCCCATGTGCACTCACTCCTCCTGTGTGGTCTCTGCTCATGAATCCGTTGCCACAGCCAAGCCAAAGTTGGTGCCTTTCCTTTGAGCTTCTAGAACTCTGAGCTAAATAAACCAATTCCCTATGTAAATATTCTGTCATGGGTGCTTAATTCAATTAAGGCACACTTGGCTGAAACACCTATGCGCTTTACTTTTACGATAATTATTTTTGGAAATTGTAGTAAATTTAGAGAAATATTTCCAGAGTACTTTAGTCCTTCTTGCCATTGAATCATTTGATTTTATATTGTCAGCATGATGTTCCACCAATCATAAATTAGAATATACTAAACACAGACACACACATAAGCTCATCAAAACTGAAAATTAGTATGAGTGAATTATAATCATGCAATCCTATTTAAATAGGATAGAATAGGCAGACACAAAAATACCCCTTATAGCAAAGGGATCACGTAGTACTTTGTGATAGAATTCCTGTTCCATCTTCTACATAAAAATTATTTGGTATTTTCTTTATTTTCAAGTTCTAGACACATTTGAAGAGTACGGATCAGCAATTTGAGAAATTTCTCACAATTTGGGTTTTCTTTGTACTTTATCTAGCTTTCTGTTGTTGCTGCAACCAAATCTGTGGTAAGACACAACTTAAGGCCAGGCGAGTTTAGTGTACTTTAGAGTTCAAAGGGATGTAGTCCATCGAGGCAGTGAAGGCATGACAGCAAAATCAGGAAGCATCTGGGCAGCTTCTGTCCACAGTCAGGAAGCAGGGAACACATAGAAGTAGGACTAGACTATCAAATTTCAAGACCCACCCTCAGTGATTCACTTCTTTCAGCAAGCCTCTAAGTCCTAAAGTTCCCACAACCTCCGAAACAGTGGCACTAGCTAGAGACCAAGTTCTCAATCACGTGAGTCTGTGTGGGTGGGAAGGGCATTTCACATTCAAACCACAGCTTGCTCCTGTCCCCGACAGTCTCATGAAAAAAATGCTTTATAAGAAACAGCTTCAGGAAGGGTGGCCCTACAGTTTGAGAGCATACTGTCTGTCCTGGCAAAGATGGCGTAGCATCAGGAGTGTGAGGTGGCTGCTCACACTGCATCCACATCCAGGGAGCAGAGACTGGGCAGGAAGTGGAGACAGGCTATCAAACCTCAACACCCCCCACTTCCCAGTGACTTACTTCCTCCAAGGTCTCCACAACCTTCCAAAATAGTATGTCTAGCTGAAGACAGTATTCAGTGTACAAATGCATGAGGACATTTCAAATGAAACCTCAGCACCTGGCAGTTTCTCTCATCAATTTCTCTTCCTGTGTCCTTAGGAAATCTCATCAAGTAGAACTTAATTTTATTTCTCCCATTATTGGTGATGTTGACATTAATTGTGTTTTACTAGACTACTCTACTATTAAACTTTTGTTGTTGTTGTTGTTGTTGTTGTTGTTATTATCCAAGTCTTATGAGTAACTACTTTGAAATTATATAAACATTCCAAGAGTGTGTAAAGTTATAATCTATTCATGAATTTGATAGTCCTGTTGTAAATGTATAAACTCATGGTATTCTATGTTATTCAAAGGATTGTGGTTTATTATTCTCCTCTATTTTGATGATCAAGATCTTTTGTGTCATTAAATATATCCAAACTTAGCAACTTCATTGCTTTCTGATGCAACAAATATTCCAGGTTTGTGTCATGTTTTCTCTAACCAAGCCCCAGAATTAACAATTGTTTCAAGGAGCCTCACTTCCTTTCCATGGAGAAGGATGTTCCACATCCAAGAAGCGAAGATCAGTCTGCTCTTGGACACTGAGACTTGATGGTTCTACTCCTTCTTGACGAACTGAAACACATCTGTATATGCACTCATTTTCATGAGTAATGTACATCTTTACAGGTAGCTCCAATTATTACTAGAATTATAGGTTTATTTACTTTGTTCTCTGGACAGATTATTAGCATTCTTCCCCAGTAAGAAGAACCTGACCCCCATCATTTTTTATATTTGCTTGATTTGTGTAAGCAGTCTCCCATCATTCTGCCTACCCTTCCCTTCTTTGGTACCTCTCTGGTCCCAGCTTAGCTAACCCACACCAAACTGCAGGGCACAAGTGAATATTTTGTTGTAAGATGAAAATGAGTCAAGCAAAGGAACCCCACTTAACATTTCCTTCTTTCCCTAACCACCAACTCAACAAAGAGATCCACCTACATTCGCTCTCCATGCAGGATCTCAAGGCATATTTATGAGCTTTATGCAAGGTTTGTACTTAATCTCCATGTTAACTCAACCAACATGGAGACTGACAAAGGCTGGGTTTTCTTCTTTCATTTTATTTTGTATTTTGGATACTTCTTATAAAAATAAAAAGGATTCTGAAGACTTGTTGCTATCTTGAACAGATATTTAACTTTAACTTTATCACATAATTTTCCTTCAGTTAGAAAAATAATATGTTTCTCTTTAATCTGAAAATGTGGCAAATCATAGTGGTTAGTGTTCAAATGTTAAGTAAAACTTGACTTCCCAGAGTGAATCAATTTAAGCATGATGTCCTGTTCTTTGTGTTGGTGGTGTATTTAGTTGATTAATATTTCAGTTCAGAGTTTTACACCCCTGTTTATAAGAAAGCTTAAGTTGCTTATTTGGTTTTTAAATTTGTCATTGACTTTGGCTAGGGATCCAGTTCCACTGTTTCATCTTTCAAGCCTGGTATTCTGTCATCCATGTGATCTATTCTATTGATAAGGCTTTCCTCTGAGCTTTTCATTTGACTGATTTGATACTTTCACTTCCAACATCATTTCAGTTTGATTTTTCTTCGTTATTTCTATCTCTTTTTTTTAGTTCTATTTTCATATCCTGAATTGACTTTTGTATTTCATTCAGATGTTTGTATTTTCTTGGCCACATCTATTTGTTCTTTGTATTCTCTGAATGTGTTTATAATCATTTGTTTGAATTGTTTACTCTTCTGATGGAAATGGCATGTTTTGGAGAAGAGATATGCTGTCTCATTTCCTTATTTTACTTTTGCTTCTTCGTTGGGACTTGTACATATGGAGTTCGTTTGTTGGTTAATTGTTTGTATTCTTGTCTGTTTATAAAAGTCACTTCTCTTTTCAGTGCGAGTTGGTGCAGCTTTTTACCCTCAGTAGGGTGCTGTGACTTCTCCTACTCTTGGAATTGCTCTTTATATCAGTTTGCATGAGAATAGGAGAAAACTGGTATATTTAGTAAGTCAGTCAAATTAAGCCAATCTTTGTGTGCAGATAGAATTCTGAGCTCCAGAGCCCTACCCTGTCTTATAATTTGTCCTAGTTTATTGGTCTTTGATGATTGTTTTTCCACTTGACAAAAACTAGAGTTACCTGAGAAGAATGAAACACAATTGGAGAAAGCTCCTCTTAAGATTGGCCCATAAGCCGGGCGGTGGTGGCGCACGCCTTTAATCCCAGCACTCGGGAGGCAGAGCCAGGCGGATCTCTGTGAGTTCGAGGCCAACCTGGGCTACCAAGTGAGTTCCAGGAAAGGCGCAAAGCTACACAGAGAAACCCTGTCTCGAAAAACCAAAAAAAAAAAAAAAAAAAGATTGGCCCATAAGGGAGTTAGAAGGAGCAAGCCACTAAGCAGGGTTCTCCCATCGGTTCAGTAACTGCCTCCAGGTTCCTGCCTTGAGTTTCTGACCTGAATGCCTTCGTGATGAACTGTGATGTGGAAATGTAAGATAAAATAAACCCTTTCTTTCCCAAGTTGCTTTTGGTCATGGTGTTTTGTCACAGCAATATAAACCCTAAGACACAAATTGACTTTGCTCTTGTATGTATTTTATCACTCAGGATTTGGTGTCACCAGCTTGCCCGCCACTGAGGAAGTTTGAGGCCCCAATGCCACATGGTACCTGGAGCTCCCTGGGCCTGTGTGCACCCAAACCATGTCTCACCTCTGGTATGCAGGACTGCTCACCCCCTGGTATTTGGTGCCTGAGGCTCTGTAGGCCTGTGATCACCCAAACATTGTATATCCCAAGCCACATGGCACGTAGAGCTGAACAGGTCTGTGCATGTCTAAACACACAACTACATGATAACTCTACCTCTACTATCCAATATTCATTCACCCAAAGCCTGTCTCACCCCAGGCTACTATGATGCACATCCTGTGATTAGTTTCTTAAAGAAATAATTTCAAGAAACCGTTTTTATTTTCTTCCTGAACTATTTTTATCCAGCTGATAATTCTAGTCTTTTTATTTTGAATATTTTTAGTTTACTTTTATGTTTAGATTGAAATCTACCATTTTGTCATCTATTTCTATTTGTTGCTCTATCTCTGTTCTTAAACTGCATCCCCCCCCCATTTTTCTTATTTTGTCCTAAATCAACTTTTAAAATATTCTGTTTCTCTTTTACTTAATGATTATAGGTTCCTATTTTTCTCTTATCTGTTACCTTAGGTATTGCAACACTTTCCTTTGAATTTTTTTCACTGTTGTAGATTGAATTTAGGTCTTCATGAATATTAGGTAAGTGTCTGTCTCCAAACTACATCCTCAGCATCCCTTTTACTTTTTATTTTTGAAACAGAGTCTCACAAAGTTGCCAAAGTTTACCTTAATCTAAGTCGGTAGCCAAAGTTGGCCATGAATGTGTGATCCTCCTGCCTCATCTCTTGAATCTCTGGGATCACAGGCCTTCCACCACTACATCTAGTTCTTTTCGTTATTATTATTTTATTACTTAATAAGCATGTCGAATTTTCTGCCATATTTTCTGGTCAATTGGTTTCATATTTCGGAAAGTCTTTTTAATGAAACTTTTACAATTTTTAAATGATTGCATTCATTTGGAATCATAACAACTAATAGAGATCACACCTTCTGGCTGTTGTTTATGGTGGTATCTTGCAAAACCATAGCAACAGAATCATAACTATGGTATGGGCATTGATGTGATCCATTGTGATTGGCTAGTTTTATGTCAACATGACACTAGCCATAGTCATCAGGGAAGAGGGATCCTCAACTGAGAAAATGGTTCCATAAGAGTGAACTGTAGGCAAGCCTGTAGGACATTTTTGTAGTTAGTAATTGATGGGGGAGGGCCCAGCCCATTGTAGATGGGGCCGTACCTGGGCTGGCAGTCCTGGGTTCTATAAAAGAGCAATCTGAGCAAGTTACGGGAATCAATCCTGTAAGTAGCACCTCTCTATCACCTTTTCATCAGATTCTGCCTTCAGGTTCCTGCTCTGCTTGAATTCCTGTCCTGAACTTCCTTCAAATGATGAGCAGTGATATGGAAGTGTAAGACAAATAAACCCTTTCCTCTCTAAGCTACTTTTGGTCATGGTGTTTCATCACAGCAAAAATAATCCCAATCATGAATATTCCCCATTTTTACTTATGAGTATGTGTATATATGTGGGGTTTTTTAATCAATTTTATAATGTGTAAGTTTCCGCATCTACTGCATAAGCAAGCTCTCTTGCAACCATGACACCCCGTGTGAGCTTTGATAACTCTTTTTGCCCCGTGTTATTGAACAGCAACAACCCCTTCCTAATGCCTCATCGCCAGTCTCCTGTTGTTTAACTTTTTCATCCTATCTCTATGGCATTTAGGCATGCTTCTTTGTATTCTTTTCTTGGTTGTGACTCTAGGCATTACAACACACACAAGTGACTTACTATACTTTCTATCGATGATGATGACAAGCCTATCATTTGAACATACCGGTATTGTAGTGTTTACTGTCAGGATCCAGGCTGCTGGTTCAGCATAGCCCTTCCAACGCTTATTTAGTTTGGAAAACTTTTTACATATATTCACAGAATGCATATTATTCAGACACCATTCCAAAAATATTTCACCGGACCTTTTCATTTGAAAACTGTAGGGCACCAGTTTTAACCATCAACAAATAAAATCTCCATCTTGAAAATCCCTAACACAATAAAGTTTGTAATTTTTCTGGGGCTATGTATATGTATGGTAATTATTTACATTGTTGCCTATTCCTTCTGTTGCTTCATATAACTGTAAAAATGATACTAGCTTTCAAATAGTTTACGAACTATTTTTACTGTTCTAGACTACAGAAACGTACAGGTGTCATGAAAGTGACATGTGAACCTTCCCACCTGCTTGTGCACCCGGAGAAGCCATAGTAGATGAATCCGGGGATTTGCCACTGCCAATCACAACGTTCTTTCTCTCCGAGACAGGCATAGCCTCAGAGTCCTTCATCATGCTTCTTTCTAGGCAGATCAAAATTCGCATAAGAATTCAAGACAAAAAATTGGTTTTTTCTTTCTCTGCTATAATGGTAATTGCTTAGATGAGTTATTAAGTTATTTTACTTTCTTATTTCAGAAGTAAAATTAACATCTACATTCAATTTGAAGCCAATTTTAAATAAATTAAATTGAATTTTCGCCATTAGTCTTTTAACACCTGTTTATTTTGGAGCTAGAGTCATCGCTATGTATCTTACACTATCCTCTAATGTGTACTCTCCTGCCTAGTATCCCAAGTGATACTAGTATCACACCCACTTTCGATTCTTGACTGGTTGCCTTTTACTCACTTCTTGGTCAACTGAAACAAATTTGCAACATCATTAACAGTTTAGGTAAGTGACATCATCCTCTATGACTCTTCAGGAAATGTCTCTTCATCATCTACTGATTGCCAGCAGATCACAGTCTGGGTATATTTTGCACTGAATGCTCATTTCTACTATTTTTTTTCACATGCTCTTTTACAAGGCATGGCTGTGAAGTATTGATAGTTATACATTTGTGAGTAATCAATTTATTCATATTTTCCCTTTAAAATGTTTGTTGTTACTACTGTCATAGTAATAAAAAATGCTTCTATCAAATATTTGAGGCTGGATACTCTACGCAGAAAAGTTTAATTCACAGTTAAAAAATGCTTGAGGGCATGGTACACGCTTCAGCTTGGCTCTAGACGTCTTATATCAGGAAGCATTCTCTTCAAAGGATCAGTTAATAAAACATGAAGGGTTTTGAGCCACAGGATCTAAGAGCAATTAGTAAACTGCCAGGGAGGACAGGATGTATGCTTAAAGAAATTTTAAATTTATTCGCTCTGTGTGTCTGTCTGTCAGTCTGTGTGTGTGTGTGTGTGTGTGTGTGTGTGTGTGCGCGCGCGCATGCATGTGTGCCCACGTGCCACAGCACATGTGGTTCAAGGGCAATTTGAAGAAATTGGATTTTTCCTTCTACCATCTGGGTTTCCGCAATAGCTCAGGTCATCAGGCTTAGTGGCAGGTCCCCTTGCCTACTTTACCACCTCCCTGACCTCAAAGCTTTTCTTTATGCACACTGAACTTTAAATCACCTGCACCTTCTCTGAACTACGAAATAGTGTTGGCAGTGGGCCAAACTGGTCTGTGAACTGTAGTTTGTTCAGAGTCGTATACATGAAACAGATGAAGGTGGAGACGAACTATAAGCACGGAGCTCCAGTGCAGAAGATATTGAGTGATTTCAGTTCTTCATCCCCTAACGAGTTCATGCATAAGGTGACATAAATGTGGGCATCCCACAGAGGCTTAGAACGGAGCAGGAAAGTAGTCACTTTATCAGGATGAAAATGTATAGACCTGCAAGTAAATCCCAGCTAGAAAGAGCTCGAGATGGAATATGACATGGTAAAATTCCATCTATAGTTACCTAATCCACTTCTCTGTTCAACCCTCATAGAGCCTTCCAACTCAGCAACACTGAAGCTAAGACTTGGGGAAATTAAGCAACAGACCAAGATCCAAGAAATCCCAAGTGACAAAAGCAGAGATGTAGGAAATGTGTGTCTCCGAGCTCAATGTTTTCTCATGAAGTAAAAGCACTCTCATAATGGACATGACGGCATTCTCTGCTGCCCTCGCTACTGACCTTGGAATTCTCAGTGTTAGCCAATAGAAAGCACAATCACCTCTCAGGGAGTCTTGATTCCGGCACTTCCTACAGGACATAAATATCTAATGTGTGTGCAGGTTCATGAGGAGAAGAGGGTGTTGGATCCCGTGGAGCTGAAGGTATGGGTGATTGTGAGCCCTGTGACATGGGTGCTGAGAACTGAACTCCAGTCCTCAGTAAGAGTAGCAAGTGCTCTTAACTATTGAGTCCTCTCTCCAGCCCCCACAAGCCTTTGTATGTGTCTTTCATTATATTCGAATCTTAATTTTCCCTGAAAAGAAAGAGCAACCATGACACCATTATTTATTTTGCAAGTAAGAAAATGAGAGTGAGGGTGTTTGGATGAGTACAAAACATTTTACAACTTGGCGGTGGGGAGCTGGAGAGATGGCTCCGCAGTTAACATGCATGAGGACTGCTCAATCATGAGGACTGGAGTTCAGATTCCAGCCCTAGTGTCAGGGAGCTCACAAACACCTGTCACTCCAGCTCCAAGGGATCCAACTCTTTCTTCTGGCTTCAGAGGACACATGTCACACACACACACACACACACACACACACACACACACATACATACACACACACACACATGCATGTGCACACAAAGATAAATAAAATAAAATAAATCTTTTTTAAAATTGAGCACAGGGCCCACACACTTTACCATTGAGCTACGTCCCAGGCCCGGTGTTTGGAATTTATGTTTTTTTAATTGGCTCTGACCTTACTCTTGCCATTCTGAGAAATGGGCATACAGCTATGAATCAGTCCTAGTGCTTTCAAACCCTGTGGAACTTTGTTGACATGTGGTGCGTGCCTGGATGCAGCTCTGGTAACTATGCCACCTCAGTGTGGGAGAGATCTGTATCTGTGGGTATTCAGATAACTAGAACACCCTGTTCTGGGTGAAGACAACCTTTCGCTGATTGGATTTTGATCCCTCCACACCCACACATACACAGTGGCTCCTGCAAGACAGTATTTGTTCCTGGAACTGAATGGGAAGTCAGAGTCCTGGCTCTTTTCTCTTAAATCATAACAATATAGGTGGAAGTTGTTCTCGATCCTTTAAGAAAGGAGTTGTCTCATCACTTTCTTTGGTTTGCAATCTAGTGAGCCTCAGAACATTTCATCTTTTAGGTTAACGTCAGGATAAACATCAGGAAAGCCGGTGCTTCCTGGAATCTTCAAGCTTTCTGTACCCATTTAGGTAGGAAGTATGTGATTAGATTCCGATGCTTGATTGCCAAACCTTCCTGACTTTAATGGGAACAACAGATTTGGTTGGGGGGCAGGTATCACACAGAAGAAAAGTGACTGGGTTGGCTTGTTGTGGTGGCAAGTGGAGAGAGCCAGACAGAGGAGTTCATGAACAATGTCATCCTTCTGCTTCTTGACAAAGTCTGCCTCGCAGACACCATCATCCCTCAGATCCCAGCAGTAGTGGGCTGAGGGTACCCAGAGGACACCAAACCACACTGAATCTTCTTTGGAGGTGAGTAGCAGTAAAGCAGCCAGCTCAGATCTTCTGCTCTGTCCTCAAAGGTCACATCAGAACACGTATGCAGAGACTCCATTTCACAGGGAGACCCACAAGTTAGCACATACTTCCTGGTACATTTTAAGCATTTGGGATACAAGCTCCTACACCCCTTCCTACTCACTTTCCACCTGGGAGACTTGTTCTGGTGGTGAAATATAATATTGGTTGTCTGTATTAGCAGACACCTGTCGAAGAACTGAGAGGCTTTCATCAAGTTTCTTCCCTGACCATGGTACCCCACGTTGGTACTGATGACTAGGAGATGGGCGTGCAGACAAGGGGGGGCTGTGGTTCTCTGTGGAAGAGAGCTCCTGCATGAAAACAGGTCCCTAGAACGTGTTGGAAGAAATTTGCTTTTCTGTCAGTTGACTGGTATTTTCTTCTGGATATTTCCAATAACAGGGATTATTCCTAGAACTCAGTGACTCAAAACCAAGTCAGGGGGTCAGAGATAGGGTCCCTCACCTTGCCTGGAGTTGGGGAGCCAGTGTGTCATCACCGAATTCCATTCTCATTTAGTAGCATCATACTCACTCAGTACTGGACGAATGGAAGCTGTCCTTAGCTAGAAGCCTACACCAGGCGAGCCTGGAGTTAAACTGTGAACGTTCAAGTCATTGGTACTCTTAGATATCTCAGCATAGCCAGCCTGATCACTTTCAATCCGAAAACTGGGTAAGAAACTTCATTTTACCATTGAATTCTGCATCCGAATCTTCACCTTTATCATCTCTCCTTATTTTAAATACCTGGGAAATCAGAAACCCTCTTTAGTTTATTCACCTGATCTGTAGGACACAGGACATAACATTAATGGTACAGGGCCTAGTTCTCAGCAAAGAGGAGGAACAAAATCACGATACAATGTGGAGTTTGCTGAGGGTTAAAGATATCCGGAGGATCCCAAGATAAACACTTACCTCTTTTCCATAAACCCCTTTCTGCAAAGCTTAGCTTCTTGCCATTAATATATCAAGACTTCAGTAAATACCTATCAAGTGAAAGAAATCACAAAATGTCAAATATGAATTGAATACATACAAGATGTCAAAATGAAAAAAAAATCCATATAAGTCAAGTTCACCAGAGGTTCTTTGAGGATAAAATGTAATTGAGAAGTTATATACATAAAGCTAAACAGGGCTGAATAAGCTTGAGTTGGAAATACAGTACATAGGTATTCAATGCAGAAGAACAGGTAATAAATGACCACAGAGGAGTAGGCAAGCCTTTGGGGACTCAGATGCTGCAACTGGTCTCACAGGAAGGGCTGTAAAGAATGAAAGATGTGGGGAAGGAAACTGGCACATCGCCCTGTGTGCTCTGCACATCTTACCTCACCTTTTCCAGTCATGTTCTACTGTCGAGGAGGAAAATGCCAACATTGCAAACAACACAGTCAGAATTTGAGTCAAACATTGACTCCCCAAAGAATATGTTTCCATTCTCCGTGGGAATCCCTCCCACCTGAAAACATGAGGAAGGCGTAAAACGAAGAGTGACTCCTGTGAATCATGGCCAGCATTCCAGATGAATTCCTGCTTGAAGCAGAAGTTCAAATGTTAGGATGGAGTGGTTTGCCCAGGAAAGCAGTGCTAGAAGCACAGGCGGCCCAAGGGCCGTGTCCAGAATCAGCTCTGCATGAAGAAAGGATTGGCTCTGCACTTAGAAAGGGGAACTTTCAAGGGACATTAAAGGGGAATCAGTTTCCTAGGAGAGTTAGACAGGCTCTCATGTAAGAGAATTAGGGAGGAATCAGGGAAGGGAAGGGAAGTCATTGGGAGGGCTCAGAGGAAGAATGCTGAGGCCCTGGCAATCAGAACTAGTCAAACGAGTGTTGTCTTATTCATTGACCCTCCTACTTACTCTCAGGTAGCACTTAAGAAATACATCAAAGGAGCTAGATAGCTATGATCATTTTTCTCCTAGAATCTAAATTCTAGGGGGATGGACAATTAAGAAAGGAATAGTATCAATGTTGTAGTTGACCAATATAGTCCACATGAGAGAATCCTGGATAATGGGGCCAGGAAGGTCAGGTAGAGTGGCTGGTGACAAGCATGGGCTGAGTGGACAGGGATGAGGTGTCTTCGGTGACATTTATTAATGAATGGATGGCAAGTACTGGCTATTTGGGATGAAGGCAAACACCCAGGCCCAGAAGCACTGGTGTACAGCAGAAGGAGGAGCTAGCTCCACTTGGGAGATGCCACAAAGAGCAGCCTGTGAAACTACAGGAAGTAGAACAATGGCAACAGAGCTTGTACAGATGACTTCTGCCTCTGGACCTGGTCAGCCTTTGAACATGGGGAGTAAGGGAGAGATCCAGGTAACTTCCAGGTTTGACAGCCTCTAGGAATAACAGGAAGTGAGTGTGTGTGTGTGTGTGTGTGTGTGTGTGTGTGTGTGTGTGTGTAAATATGTGCCTGAGTGTGTGTGAAAGTGTGTGTGTGTAGATGAGTGTGTGAATGTATGTGTGAGTGTGTATGTGTATGTAGGTGCGGGGGGGGGGGGTGCCGCGGGGGGGGGGGTGTTGACGAAGGCAAAAGGACACCGATGTGACTCATGACTCATTCATGGCTTGAAACCTATTTAAGAGCAAAATTTATTTCCTTTTTCTCATACCTTGTGGAATTTCCACAGCTGGAATCGCTGACTGTACCACAGGACTGATTTATTAAGCTGAAAAGGCTATCTGCATGTCTTGGGAAAGGCAGTCACACCCACTTCTACAGTGTGTGAGTGGGAAGCCAGCAGAAATGACAGAGGAACCCAACTGTTGACATCTTCTATGCTTAGTTGCCAATAATTCTCCCAACTCCAAAATCACTTACAATTTGGCTCACAATTTAAAAACCAGGCATATTAATAATAAATTCAGTAACCATGAAATATAAAGGATGGGGAGGATGGGAGGGGAAAAACACTTGGTTGAGGATTTCTGTGGGAAAGGTAAGGTGCCAAGAAACATGGAGTTGCCTTAAATCCTTTGGCTCTGAGCATCCTTAGTTAAGTCACTGCAAAAAAGGACCATCTCCAGATTGCACTCATCATATGATCTAGGAATAGTGAATTCTGTGCCTCCTGAGGAAAAATACGCTCCCTGACCATGTGCTTTAGAATAATGCAAAGATGTTATCATTAATATCCCACTGTAATTGATTTAGTTTGTGGTGCTGAGGGTTGAACATAGGGCCTTGCACATGCTGGAAAAGAGCCCTACCGCTGAACTACATCTCCAGCCTTATTTTTACCGATTATGTCGAAACATACTGTCACTAAATTGCTCCAAATGGCCTTGACCTCACTCTGTAGCCCCAGAGATCTTGAACTTTCCCATCCTCCTTACTCATCCTAAAGAGTCCCAGCATTATAATCCTTCTCTACAAGCTTGACCATGTGGTTCTTTCTTCAACACTCCTGATGAGAAAAGAAAAAAAAACCAGCTAAATCTGGCTCTAATGTCTTGGTAGGCAAGGCAATGAAATATAGATGTTTGGTGTGACCTATTCGATCACTACAAGTGTATGCATGTAACAAAACATCACATAACACCCAAAAAACATGAACAATTTTTCTATGTCAGTAAAAAAAAAAATTACAGTCTTCTGGGAGCACTGAATTGGGTCCAAGTACACACGTTTGGTTATTTGGATCATCTAAAAGAACCAGTCATTCCGCTCTCTGGCCTCCGAGGCTACCTATGCCTCAAGAGATGGCAAACTTCATCACACTAACCAGGATCCCAACTGCCCCCAGAAAGACAGATGGAGGACCTGAGGAGAGCAGAGGGCAGGACATTTGGTTGCACAGCTACCATACAGCTAGACTCATGCAGAGCCACAGGCTTCCTGTGGGAAGACAAGGCGGGCAGGTGGGGCCTTCACAGCCCTGCAGGCTCCTTCAGCCTGCTCCTAGCATGTCTGCTGCTGGCCCTTGTTACTGCACTCTGCTGCTGCCGCCCACCCAGGTGGCTCTCTGGCAAACTTTTGTCACATTGTGCTCATCTTCCTAGACACATATTTCACACTGATTTCCTGGAATTTCTGTTTAGATAAGCGATTCTGACAAGGTGGGTATCATTTTGTGCCTTGAAACCCAGAGTGTCCATTGCCCTCCAGAGACTCCACCTCCCTCCCCTTCTCCCAGTGAGGCCTCACAGTGGCTTCTTCTTCAGACAACATCTGTCCTGCCCCTCGGTTCTCATCATCTTGTCTTGTCCTATTTAAATCTTGTAGTTAAAAAAAAAAAAAAAAAAAAAAAAAAAAAAAACCAGCCAACAACAAAAACAGAAGCCGATAATTGCAAGCTTTCCTTTAAACACACACACACCACAGCCTGTTTCCATCATCTGGATCATCCACAATCTGAGCTGCTACAGCCCTGACACATACATTTCCGGACCATTAGGAATTAGGAGTTGCATTTACATAACATTAAAGTCACTGTCCACAGGCACAAGCTGAAGTGAATGGCTTCCGATCTCTGCCCCAGAAGTTGGTCTGAGACCCGTTTCTATGGGCTTCTGCACTTCTGGCCATGTGGACTGACATCTATTACTAGTTTTGCCCATAGCTGGTCAGCTCCCTCTCTCTAACTGCATAGGAGCAGCAGACCAGGCCAGACTGCAGGAGCTAAACTGCCAGAACCTGGGTAGAGAAGGTGGTGAGGTGGAGCCTGTCCTATCTCATCTCCCCAGCATGCCTTGCAGCTACAGGAAGCCACCCACCAGTATTTCAGAAACCACAGGCTCCTGCGGTTCTGAGAGCCCCTGTCCTGTGTGTCCTTAAAACATGTACACCATTTAGTGTCTCATTAGTCACCCTTCTTTTACATGACTCAACTGGAACCAGGAAAGAGCAGTATTTACCCCAACCCAAACACGGTTTGGCCTCCTGTCTTCCCATTCAATCACAAGCAACTGTTTCGATAGAAATGTCCAAGGGCTGTGTGCTAGAATTTTATGTCCTATGATGTGCAGGAGATAACCTGCTTCTTGTCATGGACAGAGGCTCTGGAAGACAAAGCCATACCAGCAGTGTCTGTCCTCCACCCCTAGTGCTGAGCAGAGTCTGGTCATTAGAGGGACGCAGGCCCTGCTTGTCAGTTTGAGGTCAGAAAGGCCCTGGTTTACCTCAGCCACCTAATTGTAGAACAATTAGAAGAAGAAGATTCCAGATCAGAGGCAGTCAGCTGGGCCCAGTGACAGACTCTACAGCTGCCACCTTCAGATCTGCCTGTGGGTCCTCACTGACCATACCCAGGCCACCTAATCACAGGCCTCAGAGCCTGGAGTCATGGCACCTGCAATTCCATTTACTAAGCCTGCCAGCATGGCAGGCTTCCTGGACCTGCCCATGTGCCCCAGGCTCTATCATGTTCTGTGTTACAGTCTTGAAATCATTTTGTGTTAAATCTGGGCTTTGGCAGGGAAGTTGAGTGGATCAATGAAGCTTGCACTGAGCTCAGACATGACCACCTTTCCTGACTGAGTTTTTCTTTCAGCACCCTACCCAGCAGCTAGGGGACCCAGGACATGGGAATGGCTTGGACCTATACAGGGTTGGGGCAGGGTTGAATGCTTGTATGTGTGTGTGCTATCTCCTACGAGATGCAGCATTAAGTAGCCAGTAAAAATGCTGTGACAAGGGAAGAAGGAACCTAAAAAGAAAGAGAAACGTGCTTCCTATGTGCTTTTTGAAGGAAGAGCTAGCTATACATTTTCCACGGGGCCCTGAAAGTTGTGGAGCCAACTTTGCCAGGCAGATGTGGCCAAGTAACACATGAACCCCAGGATATGATATTATTGATGGAGCAATGGCTCCCTAAATCCTTGGTGCAGTGGTATGTTTGAGACTAGTTCTTCATAAGGCACAGAATATAAAATACAAGTTGCCTGCAACACTGAAACCTCACCTCCCACCTGTCACCTCTTTGACATGTGTGGCTTGCTAAATCCAGAGCCTTGACCAGCAAGTTTTTCAGGCTATCTCATACTCAAAAAAAAAAACAGGATTAAAAATATTGTTTAATGTTTGAGTCACATTCTCAACGCCTGTATCTAAAATAAGGCCCCGATTTTGCATCTGCGATTATTTATGCCTGGAAATAAGGAAGTGAAATTCCCACCTACTGGAAGGACAGTTAGCAGGGCCACTCAGCCAGGCAAGTGCGGCTTAGAGCAGTGCAAACTGCACTGCACGTGCAGCAGACACTCAGGAGACTGAGCAGGCAGCTGCACAAGCAAGCACTACTACCCAGAGCAAGATAGGGATGAGCCTGGGACCTTCCCTAGAAATTCGGGAACGAGCAGGGGTACTAGCTTCAGGAGCTTGGCGAGGTGGGAAGGTGTGAGATGGTGGCCCATGGTGGACAGAGTTCCCACGGCCTATTAGGATGCTGCCCTCTTCCCTATCAGAACCCTTTCTGTAAATCTCAGAGCTCAAGCAGGTTCCGAGTCACGATGTATTTCTCCTTTTGACATGCTTAGTCTCCTATACAGGACATTGCTGCTACGGAGGAGCATCCGTCTCTGTGAGAGTTTCTTTCACAAACCTCCTCTGAGCTGAGCTAACTCTACTGTCAGATGTTGCAATGTCCCACAGGCTGATGCTCATTGTGGACTCATGACACTCCAACCATAGTAATGGATGAGAATACAGGACAGGACCCAAGCAGAGCCAAGAACAGTTCATGAAAGCCTTTGGAAGATAAGCTTTCCTTTAACTGGAGTTTCAAGAAAAATATCCTCCCTCCTCTGGTGGCAGGACACTAGCGCCTGAAATATGGACAGGAGGGCTAAGCCTGTCTAAAAGCCTGAGGCCTTTCTGACCCGATCTTCTTACAACTCTAGACCAGGCTACGGACTGATTCACAAAGATGGGCAGCTTCTTGGAGACCCTGCCTTCTCTCTGGAATGACTGGGTCACTGGCTGCAACTGGGCCGCTAGGGTCCCCTGGGCTCCTGTGGGTTCTTTGTACTCAGCTGACCGTTGTAAATAAGGTTTGGAAAAGAACTGTCATTTTATAAGGAATCTAAGACCTACTAGTTATTTTAAGAAGGAAGTTTTGGTCCCTGAATCTGGACTCAAATGGCTTTTTTTTAAGGACCAAATCCAAAATCTTTTAATTTAATTTTTTAACAGGCTTTTCCCTGTTATTTTTTAAAAGAATAAAGAGGCCAGAAAGCAGCATGTTTTTTTTTTTATAAATCATTGCACTAATATCACGGTCTGCTTTTGAAACTGCACAGCCAGTTGATGAATCCTGTAGGCTCCCTTCTCTCCTCTGTCAGGTTCTGCAGTAATTTACTCCTCACATGATGACCCATTGTAATACCTTATGATAACTGTCTAGACACCTTCTTCTGTGGGAGCAAATGTTTCTCTGCTGTTTTAAATGCTTCTGTTTTCCCAGTGTTGGTTAATCCTGTTTGTGTCATTTAGAGCTTTGATTTTAGTCAGCATTATTAATAATTTACTCTTTAACTTAATGGGACTGCAGAGGGGATGAGACAGGTCTGGTTCAAGCAGTGTGAGCTCCCTGTTATGGACAGCTATGGGAATCTTGTGTGTGCTGCCAAGTGCATTACAGAGTAATAAATGTATAACGAACTGGGTTGTCTCTGCGTGTGCTAAAAATAAACATAGAATTAAGTAAAGGAAGTATTGCCACTGTCCAGCCTCGGCTATTAAAAAGGCCAACCTGAAACCATTGCAGAATTGACTCCTAGGAGTATGCCTTGTATGTAAACAGCCCACATCCAAACTTGGAAGCCTTGAATTATCTTCAAAGTGCTTGCTTCTAGAATAAATTCATCAGTAGAGGTCCTGAGCTGGGTTCTAACAGATATTCCATCTTTACGTTTCGTTCACTTAGTAAGACATGGTCTAAGTCGTACCATCCGTGAATGTGAAGGAGTTAAACAGCAAAACCTCAGAGGTCTGCAGTTACTGAGGGTAGGGGTAGACCCAGCCAATGTGGGATAGAGAACCATGTTCACAATGGGGCAGAAAGTGCTGTGGTGAGAACCCTGTTTTCCATCACACTAAATCCAGCGGTATTGATGCCTTCAGGAAGAAGGGAGAAAATCATAGCCATGTCTCAAGAAAGCTGCCAGAATGTTCTAAAAAGGCTACACTGTGGGAAAACAGTTCCCTTGAATTTGACAGCCACCAACGCTATATAGATACAGGAGTGGGTGACACCATTAAATACAACTGCATACAGCAACAGACGCTGGATTCCTTTTAAGTTGGGATGAAAATTTCCACAAAAGAAGAATGCCCCTTGTGATGCAGGAGAGCTGGATAGGATAGAGCACTCCAAGGACACAGAAAACCCTGGTAATCAAGACACTAGCAAAAACAAAATAAATCAGAAAAAAAAAAAAAACACAAACTACCACCACTCCCATGTCATCTCTTCAGCTGCACACCCTTTTGAGCATTAGCAGGGTTCCAACCAAAGGCCAGTGTCAGACGTATGCTGCAGATTCGGTAGTCGTTTTCTTATGTGTGAGCAGAAGAGTCCCCTCAGTTTTTGTCATCAGCAGTAACACAAACTGGGTAGAGCACAGCATGAGATGCAGCCTACATGGACCACACATTCTGATTCTTAATGAAAACTGTTCAGACTCATGTTTGTATCAAGCTTTTCTCTACTTTTGGAACAAGAATCAGGAGAACAAGAGAGCAGCATTCTCTACGTAATTTCACCTAAGCGCCACCTCCTACACTATATACTATCTACATAGATACATTGTAGGATTTCCATTTTCTTTTTTTTTTTTTTTTTTTTTTTTTTGGTTTTTCGAGACAGGGTTTCTCTGTGTAGCTTTGGGCCTTTCCTGGAACTCACTTGGTAACCCAGGCTGGCCTTGAACTCACAGAGATCCACCTGGCTCTGCCTCCCGAGTGCTGGGATTAAAGGCGTGCGCCACCACCGCCCGGCTGGATTTCCATTTTCTAATGCGGAGGGAAATAGTAAGTGTTGGGTTAAATTATTTGCTACTTGGGTATACTTCTGTGATTTTCTTGTGTCCAATGCAACCTTTCCCCTTAACTGGGAAAAGGGCCATTACACCAAGTCTTCTCTTTTGTCTGCCTGTCTGCAAAGTTGCTGTGGAATGGTTCCTATTTGATGCCTTGTTCCACAGTATGCTTGCATTGAAGGGGATGGGAATATTCACCACTCCCTGGCAATCCCCTTGGCTGCAAACTGGAAGTATTCATGCAGCCACAAACTGTTGCACACTGAAGAAAGGCAGACAGCCCTCCAAAAGTGCCGAGCCAGGCAGTGATGGTCCTGGTGATTCCTCCCACCCACAAGCAGCCCTGTGGCAGCCTCCTAGGCTTCAGTTCAGAATTGGCTACTATTTTGGAATAGGGACCAAGACTTTACTTATTTATCCAGCAAATACTTATTAAAGACCTGCTATGGAATTAACACATGTGCACATATGTATACAGCTTTAGGATATTGTCCTTGAAAATGCATCAAATGAAGAGTCCTAAAAGTCACATAAGGCAGTCCTAAAGTACCAGGGGTCCAAATAGTTCCACTCTAGAGAACTGTGGCCTCCCCAAGAGACTTTTAAAAACTTACTTTTCTTGTCATGACAAGAAATTCAAAGACACTGAAATCAGAAAAAAATCACAAGAATAACTGTGCAGGATGAACACATTAAGTTCTTAGAGAACAGCATGCTCAGTTGAGAGCTTGAGAAAAGCCAGGTGCCATTCCAGTACCTTTACATGCCCATTGTACCATCACAATTCCACTGACTTAGGTTTGAGTGACATGCATGCATTTAAATGCCTTGCAAACTTTAGTTCATTTAGTACTCTCAGCAATCATATGGTGAGATACTATTACTCCATTTTACATATGAGAAAAACTAAAAATCAGAGAGGCTTAAAAAAAATCTGTCCAGGAAAATACAGTAAGAGGAAGAGGCAGGATTCCAATCCAAACATGACTCCGAGTTCTTAACCCCTGTCCCTTAGTCTCCTAGGAGCAGCAGCACCAAGAGTCAGTTAAGGGAGCAAGAGTCAGGAGGGCCTGCTTGGTAAGTATCCTTCCTATTAACAGCCAGCTGGGAAGGCGATGGTATTGCCTTCTGCTGGGCTGAGAGGGTAAAGGGAGACAGGCCATGGAAGAATGGAAAGTAAGTATGCCATGATTTAAAGTTCTGACTTTACAAATGACTGGCTTAGAGGCTTTGGTTTTACCCATTTATACAGAGAAAGTGTTTTGCAGAAGGTGTTAAAAAAAATTCAGAGATGCATAAATAGCTACCCATACTGTGTCTTCTACGTAGTTGGTAAACAGAAAATACTAACCATTTGAATAGCCTGGGCTATGCCTTCATGGAGGCAGGACCAGGCAGCCACAGCCACAAGGAAGATGTTATCAGGTTCTGATGAAAATGCAGTGGTTGTCCTGGTGATGTGACCAGGTAGCTCCTGAAGTTCCTCCTGGCTTAGCCTATGTTCCATCAATCCAGTTATCCTAATGATGGTCATCAAAAAAAAAAAAAAAACGAGGCAAACTTTCTTTGCTTTGTTCATAGTATATGAAGCAGGAAATTGATATATTAGATGCACCAAACTTGTATAAGTTACAAGTGCAAATGGGTGTTCGCTCAATTCCTGCAAATTGCAGAAATAACAACTTTCCAGAAAGTAGTACTGATGTTGGGGGAAAGAATACATCTATCTGTTGATTGTCAGATTGACATTTTCAGGAAGTGACTGTGAGGCCTTTGTGCATCTCCAGAATGTCTAAATGGGACACAACTGTTTTAACTGGGAGGAAACCATTATCCACATATTGCTGCTGTCCAGATAGTGACAAACTGTGGCAAACATTAATATATGACAGCTATTGGTCATTGTGCATTTAAAAAGACAGATTTAATAGTCAATATAGAGGAATATATAAGTGAAATAAATGGCGAGGAGATGAGGGAAGACAGAGAAAGGTAAGCCAAGAGGTGATGCGTTTCTCTAATCTGATCTTACGATGGCTCAATTACTCTCTTTACACTTCATTTACTCCCTCACTAAATTTATACAGCTCATGAATGGGTCCACAGGCTCTGGAACCCAGCCTATCGGGCTCCATATCTGCAAAGCCCACACCACTGGCAGACCTCCCTGGCTCTCTTTAGTGGTCGGACTGATTGATCTCATTAATTGGTAAGAGCTATTTATTTCTTCTTTAATAAATACTTCTTAATTCAATTAATCTCCTTGTTCAAGCATTGCTAAATTTAGACATGGTGCTTCAGCTGCACAGGCATCATGAGGCAGGGAGACTTTTATAACAGCAAATTCATTCTTTCCAGAACATTAGCCCAGAATTTTTAATAACCCAGCAATCAGGTTTGCACACCACTACTACAATGGCTACGTCTCTGGTCCAATTTATTCTCTTACACCAATACCCACTCTAACTAATTCATGTGCTTAAATGTATCAGCTTTAAATTGGGAATTTAGAAGTCTTCTTGTTGGAAAGCAGTAAAGCAGTATACTATAATTCCAGGCATGTCTAATAGAGATCTTATTCCTAAACTAAAGTGTCATGAAATCACTTGAATATTGTGCTCCTGGCTTCTGTGATCCATTACATACTACATCTGTATTTAAATGGCAGCTTTGGCCATCTTTACAATAACATATTTTTAAGAATAGAGTTATCCCTAGTAAAAGAACTCATTTATGAGCTGTTCAAAATTGAACAAATTGTTTCCTTATTAGATGGTCAGCAAATTTAATAATCAACAAACGTTCATTAACCATCAGAAGAGTGATAGTAGCCATCTGCCTGAGATTCACTGGTGCCTTACCCTGACTTGCTGGCAGAGAAGGACTGAGAAAGAATATCATTCATCCCTTGCTTTTCTTTCTCATCCCTTTATATATCCAACTCCTCAGTCTCGTATTTTATAGTTGTCCTCATCATTAATTTGTGAATTTTGTAGAGAAAAAAATCATACCAAATTTGCATGAAAGAGAATTTCATATAAGGGGGGAAATGCATTAGGGTAAGTAGTGAGAAGTAAATTTAGCCAAACTGAAAATTTCACTACTAAAGGCAGACAAGTCCTCCGTACCTTCAAATAGGCCAGCACTTCAGAATATGAGTCAGCCTCACAGTGACCCACTGCTCTCCCTTCTAGCCCTCTGTCTTCCCTCTTGCATGTCTCCATAGGAAAAGGGGTCCTCTCTTTTTCTCACACACATGGGGGTAGCTACCTGCTTTCTGAGCCAGTCTTCAACCAAACTAATGAACTTAGCATCTAATCCTTTCACAGGGCAAGTGAAAAGCAGGGAGGCGCTTGTTTTTGATAAATAAGGACACTTCGTTTCTCTGAAAAAAAAAAATCACCCACTAAGGTGAACTTTAAAATTATTTAACATGAGGATGTTCCATATTGGGAAACAATATTTTTAATCTTATATCAATAGGAAAATGATTAGGTGGGGGAAAAATGATGTATTCATATTAGGAAGTTTTTTAAATGATAATATATTTCAAGCTACTAATGTTTGGAATTGAAAACCTGACCATGAAATTATATTTTCTTAAATACTGAGTAATACAATAATATAAAACATTCACAAAACATAACATCCAATCTTTCAACAGCTGTGAACTGACTTACATCTTAGGAAAACTAGGATAGTCAGGTCCCTAACCTCATCATTCTCGTCCCTGCTCAGATTAATCACCATCCTGAATCTGGGGTCATTGCTCTATGTTTTCTTAGAAAAGTTATTGTTTCCCATTTTCCAGTAACTTGATGATAATTTATTGTGAAGGGTTTCATGTCTTTTGATATGATCCCACAAAAAAGAAAAACAATTTTTTTATTCTTTGTAGTTTGCTTCTTCCATTCAAGAATTAATTGATGCATTCCTCTACACTGATGTGTAGCATATAGTTAGACCTTTTTACCTGCTATGTGGCATCCCTTTGTAAGCACACATCACACTGCATAAAATACTCACTTCCCCATGGACCTCCTGGTTTCTTAAAGCTTTTGTTATTACAAAGAGTGCTCCTATGAATAGTCTTGAATATTCTAATTCTTACCAATCTGGTGATAGGATAATGTGGTTTTAATTTTGCATTTCCCTAGTCACTGAGATTGGGGATCTTTTCATATGTTTATAAGTCATTTTCCTCTTTTATAAGTCATATTATCTTTTATAGAATATGCTCAAGCCTTTTGGTTATTTTGTTATTTGCTTTATTATTAATTTAAACAATCTCACTTGCAGGATATATTTTCTTCTAAAACAAAAGTTTAGTAGTGCACAATTTTACCTTTAATGATTTGATTGTAGAGGAAATGATTAAAGAGAGGGTTAATTTTCATTTCTTTCCTTATGTGGATAATAAATTAGTCTCCAATTATGACAAAGTGAATTTTTTCCTTTCTTCTCAGTTACAATTCTAGCTCAATTATGAAGTAATTTTCACAGATTTGTGAGTTGGCTTGGGGCACCTGCTTTTCTATTCCAGTGGTCAATTTCTTTGCTTAGCTATTCTTAACCCTTGGAGCTATTTCACAAAACAATAAAAATCACATTGTCAATTTTTATGAAAAGGTGAATTTTTATTTGAGATTAAGTTGCATTCCCAAAAGTTGGTTTTTTAACTTGGCATCTTTAAACCAGCCTAGCTGTCTATCCATGAACATAGTGCATCTTCCCATTGCAGTGGATGCTGGTGGTTTGGTTTACTCTTCTTTCTAGGCCTCTATGTGCTTTTCTGTTTCTCCATTGTGAAGTTTAAAGGTTTGGAAATACCATATTTTCCTGACTATTTTAGCCACATTGTTCTCTCACAATCTCTTTTACCTTAGTCTTCTTTGTTAGTAAGTATGTGGCTGCCCTTGTCTGCCTGTCTCTGTTTTACTCTCTATTTAGCTACCATATATTTTCAGCTCTGTTCTTAATTTCTTGGAAATTGCTCATGCTGGAAATCCAATTCAGTCTCAATCGGAAAAATGAATTGTTGAAATTGATTTCAGATCCTGATATACTCTGATGTATTTCTAGCATCTGGTCTTGTGTTTTCTATTTGTCCTTTCAATTTTCTTTTTTTACTCTTTTTTTCTTGCCTCTTTTGGGATTCAGTTTCTCTTTGCTACAAAATTCAAAGACATACATACATATATGCATATATGCATGCACACACCTTATTCCTATTATTTTACTGGCTTCCACGTGTTCAATTAACACACAAACCTAGTAAATACCCTTAGATTTTATCTAGGTGACATTTTCCCCTGAGCCAGCTTTTACTTCTAATGTCAGTGTAGCCCAGAGCCTTGCTCTCCAGGGTCTTCCTTTGCTAGCTTTGGATGGAAGCAGCCATTCACCCACAGACTTCAGTGAGGTCAGAGACGGCATGCAGAGAAGCCTGCCACGCTTAGCCACGTCTTTGCCAGAGGAAAATGAAGAGGGAATATTCTACTTGAACTGTATTGACCCTGACTAAATCAGTTCTATGGAGGCTCTGTGTATGGCAATCAAGATCTGCATCTGTTCTTATATGCTACGTTCTTAGACTAGATTTCTGGTTGGAAGAATATTTTAAAGTTCTTTTCGGAGAGAGGAACCCTGAACACTCTAAGAGAGGAAGTGACTGAGGTCACCCAGGAGTCAGTTGGCAGAACCAGAAATAGACCCCAGGTCTTACTCTCAGTTCAGACAAAGCAGCATGTTCTGAGAAAGAGGAGGAGAGGGGCATACAGGAGAAATATTTCCCCCCCAAAAAAAAAATTGCTTTTCTCTTCCACTCAAATGCCTCTGTTAACTAGACAATGACTTGAAATGGTGTAGAAACTCAGACTGGCAAAACAGCAGTTGCTCTTCCTACTGCTATGACCCCCTTCCTGTGATTTCCATGATGCTCAGGACCTTCCATCTTGGGTTCTCCTCGCCCTATATGCTGATTGTGGGAAATACTGTGTGGGAGATGTTTTTCCCTCAGCACTTTGGGAGCCTATAATGGGCCTACTCAGATGACATCAGAAGGTATAGACTGTATGAAGGTCTGATGCAGTTTTGAGACCACTTCTGGAACTGCAGTGAGAAGGCACATTTCACAAACCACTTTTCACTCAGCTTTGAAGTCCCCAAAGTTAAGTCCCCAAAAAAGAAAACAGACAAGAAAAGAAAGTATATATGCTGTGCCCCCAGTGGCCTAGGAAGAAATGATGTGTCTTTCCTTGGTTTTTCAAAATTGTCACAGGTTTCTCCCCTGGTGAGGCTGCTTGAGGCCCCACATAGAGTCCCCCTAAAAGAGGCGAGGCCCCCTCCATGTGAAGAAGACAAATGAGAACAGGCTAAATGCAGTTCTTTGTGGTGGGCTCCTTTTCCCAGAAATAAGAGATTATAGAGAAAACACAAATGGAGTCTAATTCTGGTAAGATTTGCAGAACCTCAAGGTTTCGCTGGGTCAGGAACAGGGTAAAAATAGCCTCTCAGGATGAATCCTGGCCAGGGAGACAGAGACAAAGGAAGGATGGGGAAACAAGAGGCAATTTCACTTTTTCCAACTTCCTGCTTGATGTGAGTCCTTCTCTCCGAGTCTGCTCACTCTCCAAGAGCAATACAGAGGAGCTCCCTGGACTGTAGAGACTCTGGGGACTGTGGAGGGGGTGCTTTTCAAAGGTCCAATCACAAAAGGTATAGTAAAAATAGATCCCGGAAGTAGGCAGTACACCCACAGGGCTGGCCAGACTGTGGTGCAGGAACTGACCCCTTCCAATTCAATACAGCACAGCAAGGGACACCAAAGAAGAACAAAGGTCCCCTCACCTTCAGCATGTTTCCACCTGTCCATGAAAAGCAGATGCTGTTTTCTTAAGAAAATCTCCTTGATTGGCACAAAGGAAGTCAAGAACACGGGTCAGTTGTAGAAAGAATGACTCACTTAAAAGTTCTATGTCATCGTTTGTGAAAAACCGACTCACACTGCTTCACATCGATGGAACTTTTGTTTTCTAATAGGGAATGAGAGGCATCCTGCGGTACTGAGGCTCAGGAAGTACCCAGTGCCTTCTTAGACTTTAGAGCTAGGTTCAAGAAAGTACATGTTCACTGAGTCAGGCACCTCAGCTTCTCTTTCATCTCCATTCCCTGCCCCCCCCCCCCCCGAGGAGAAGGAGGAGGAAGAGAGATTGGGCACCACATCCTTCCCTGGCATTCTTTACTTTTGTTAGGACTATGCCTCACTGGGTAGGAAAGCTCTGAGTAATCCTGACCTTCCAATGGTGTGGTCAACACAGCCTACATCCTGTCAGTGAGCAAATGACTGCACTCATATCATAGTCCATGGCTGAGATCACAAGTGGATCCCACTAACCCCACACACCAGCAACTGTGCATTAGCTCACTAGTGGATCCACGGTCCCCTTCACAGGTTTGCTACTAATAAACCAGTGTCCAGTGTGTGTTGCTGATCACTAGATAATCACAAGTCAGCCAGGACAGCCAACCTCCATCTATCACTTGTAGGAAAGAAATCTGAAAGTCATGAAAGCATGCACTATCTATCAGCTTTGTAAATATGAAACGCAGCTTTGTAAATATGAAACATTAATGCCGGGGGACAGGTGACAAGCAGAATGCCAAGCTGTCCTGATGTCCAGATTTCAATATCTTAATCATAAATGAGTCTTAAAGAAATCTCTGACTTCCTTGGGGCTTTCAACACAATCATTACACAACATCCTCACCTGAATGGCATCAATTCATGTCTGTTCTGTCTTCATCACTAAACTTTGGTGTTCTTGAGTGAAGGTATCACCACTTAGCATTTCATATGCTCACAACCTGGTCCCAGGCCTGGCATGTAATAATAAACAATTGGCATCACATGGATAAATAAATGATAGGAAGTGGAAAATGTTTAGGAATGGACATTGAAAAGAAAAGAGTGACGGAGGGAATGAACAGAAGGGGGAAAGGAAGAAGGGGAAGGAAAGAGAGGAAAGAGTGTAAGAGTGTCCTCAGCAGCAGCAGCAGCAGCAGCAGATGTGGTCCTCCCAGTCAGCAGGACTGGTGTGCAGCTCTGTTGCCCCACTCTCCACAGATACATGCAGCCTCCCAGACCAAACACAGCATGAACAGGAAGTTGTCGTCTGGCTTCACTGAAAAAGCTAGTGAGTTTCATTCAAAGTCAAATGTACCAAGTACCACGGTAGTTTCTGGAGTCTTTCCTCCCTCTCTGGGGCCCCTCGATTCCGCTCAAGCATCAGCCACTTCTGACATTGTTCACTGGCCCCCCAGGGTGCTTCACATTGTACTGTGACTACTTCATCAGCATTAACCCAGTGGTTCCTAACATTCACAGGGACAAGAGAGGGTAGTTGACTGGCTTTGTCACAGACCTGTCCTGACAGTCCACTAAAAGTAACACATGGCTCTTCTCAGGAAAATGCACCCTCCACCGGGCCTCTCTGCAACACCTCGGGCACTGATGAAAGTGGTTTCCGGAGCTCATAGACCTAGAGTGGTTATCAGGGACTACTCGTGTTTGATCAATATTGTCATCGCATTTTCTAATTTTTCATCCCTAATTGGGAAAATGTCCAGCTTAGGGGATTTCCAGACACCAATAACCAGACTGAGAGGAAGACAGTTCTCTGTCAGAATCAGACCTCAAAGCATGCACTTTTTGTTTATGTGAAAATATTGTTAGTCTTCTTGAGGTAAATTCAGTAGCAGGATAGTGTGTGGGTTCTCCTCCTATTCTTAGACCAGCAGTGAGCCTTTGCATGAAAACACACACACACACACACACACACACACACACACACACACACACACACTATGCAAAAGGAATGCAGTACTGTTAACACTCCCTGAAAAGCATTGAGAAGCATAGACACGAGTCAGTAGCTAGTTTTCTTTCTCAGTCACAGTGGAGGGAAGGGCATAACAATATAGCAGTGTATGCTGTGTCGTCTCTCAACGATCCTTGGATTCCCACAGTTGATTACCTGTGCATTACAGTTCCATCTACAGTTTCTTATCCTTCCCCCATCTCCCTCCCAACTCCACAGCAGTATTGTGGGATATCCTTCAGAGAAACCAACAGCTTTCAGATCCCCTTAGGGTTTGTGGTGATGATTAATATTAATCATCAATGATTAGATTAAAAAACACCTAAGGAGTGGGTTGGTGGTGGCACATACATTTAACCCCAGCACTCAGGAAGCAGAGGTAAGCCGATCTCTATGAGTTGGAGGCCAGTCTAGTCTATAGAATGAGTTCCGGGCCACCCAAGGTTATATGGAGAAACCCTCTCTTGAAAAGCAAAAACAAAAAACAATCAACAAACAAACAGAAAAACACCACCTAAGGAGTTAGTAAAGCAGATCTCTGGATACATCTTTATGGTAAAGGGTTTCCAGCGAGGATTAACTATGTAAGAAGGCCTGCTCTGAATGTGGCCAACACCATCCCAAAAGCTTGGGCCTGTCTTGGAATACAGAAGAAAAAGGCTGCTCACACACAGTCTGTCTTTTCTCCCTGGTTACCATGAGGTCAGCTACTCTGCTCCTCAAGGCCCTCGCCACTGTAATGATCTGAAAAAGAGAGAGACTACATCATCCCTTCTTTTAAGCATTTGTTGGGTATTTAGCTGATGAAAGGCTCCCTGGAATACAGTATGTTGAGCAATAGATAAAACGCTGAAAGGGCCCGTGAAATACTTAAATGAGATGGATCTTCATGCCATATGCAGTGTCTAGCTCCTGAGGAAAGTGAGCAGGAAGAGCTCGTCTTAGAATTTCCTGAGGAGGGGATGCCCAGAGCTCACTTCATGCTAGGAAAGGAGGTGTGCTATTGGTTTTTTTCCCAACTTTTTATTAGTTTTCAATTTTTAAGGTGGTATTTGCAGTCCAGTTGTTGTGGTCTTTATTTTTGAAGTAGTTGTAGTTCTCAGATCTCTATGGGAGAAGCTCATTTTTTTTTAACTTATCAGTTACACTAGTTGTGTGTGATCAAAAAAGGCAGATTCATCGCCCCTAGATCATTTTAGGTGGGGAGGAAGAGTCCCACACAACCTCACCAAACTCCTATTCACAGATGCTTTGATTAGGGTTTCCCACTAATTCTTTCTGAGTAGTTTCCTGAAAGACTGGATCCCTCAAAATGGGCATCGCATCATCAGCCTAGGAGAACTGGTAGAGTGCACGGTGTTAAGCCATATCCCAGACCGCCTGCCACAGAAATGTGCTGGGGATCAACAATTTCTTTCAACAAACCTCACAGGTGTACAAGATACATGCCCAAATTAGAAGAGTGTTTCTTTTTTTTTAATTAAAAAAAAATTTTAATTCATTTTACATACCAACCTCAGATCTCCCTCTCATCCCTCCTCCAGTCCCCCCCATAGTTCTCCCCCCCATCTAGCTCCCATATCCTCCCCCAAAAGGGTAAGGCCTCCCATGGGGAGTCAGCAAAGCCTGGTACATTCAGCTGAGGCAGGACCAAGCCCCTCCTCCTTGCATCAAGGCTGAGCAAGGTGTCCCATCATAAGTAATGGGTTCCAAAAAGCCAGCTCATGCACCAGGGATAGATCCTGATCCCACTGCCAGGGGCCCCTTAAACAGACCAAGCTACACAACTGTCTCCTGTTTGCAGAGCACCTAGTCCAGTGCCACACAGGCTCCACAGCTGTCAGTCTATAGTTTGTGAGTTCCTACAAGCTTGGTTCAGTTGTCTCTGTAGATTTCCCCATCATGATCTTGACCCTCCTTGCTCATATAATCCCTCTTCCCTCTCTTGACTGGACTCTTGCTTCTTAAGGTAGCACTTAAAGTACGTAGCCGTACTTCCCAGTCATCCTTGGAGGTACAATCTTCCAGCTAAGGGATTTAGAGTTGTTAGGGTGGAGGAGTCAAATGTCTGAGCGTTGACCATGGTGTATAGGTAGGTTCTCAACAACTTACAATAACTGGTCTCTTTCTCTAGTCTACTAACATCCAACATATGCAGACTTCACTCTTCTGACTCTGGCTGAGAATATGTAAAGAAATGCTTCATCCTTCTATATACTGGAAGCCAAAATAAGCCCTTCTCTTACAGAGCTTCTTGTCAGATATGTTATCACAATAAGAAGAGCAATTAATAAATACATGAGTGCAGGGGCGTGGTGTTATCTCGCTGCTTTAATTTCTAGTCCCCCAATGACAGACAATGTTGAGCACCTGAGCACCAGCCTCAGGCCTCATGTCACATATTTAGAGCATTTAATTTGACGTATTGATTCAAAGTGTATCGCCACCTTTTCCTCTGGTTTCCCCACTTCATCTGCCCTTTGTGGGTGTTAAAGCTTGTAAGTAAGTGATCAAGGTATGGGGTAGGCTTATCATAGATACTTTTGGAGCTATAGTGATGTTGTCTTTGTAAATGTTGTCTGTGTCAGGTTGTATTTACCATTTTCCAAGAAACACCATCGTTCCATTTCTTTGAAAATTAAACAACTTATCGAAATATGTGCATCTCATACCCTTGAATTCACTCATCTCTTCAGTTTCAATAAATGTCTCTACAACCATTGTGTGGTATGTATCTTATTTCCCTTCAAAACATGAATCAATTATAATATAATAGTTTCCAACATAATCTTGACCTAATTTGAGTTGTTAAATTTTTATTTGTTTGTAGAAAATGAATTAAGTTATCTCAAGTACATTTTAACATGCATGACTTTATTGAGAGCATTCTTACTGGGATGATTAACTCCCAGTGTCCATATGACTGAGTAGAGAAAACCTTGGTATGCCACATTTTCTAGGTATGTACGTGGGGGCACTCTGGAGGAGATTAACTCTTGAGATCTAGACTCAAACTCTTTTACCAATGTGATGGGAGGGTCTAAAGAAAAAAAAAGAGGAGGAAGGACAAATTTCCTTGCTCTCTCTGTGCTTGAGTTGAGATATCCATCTTTTCCTGCCATTAGATTTTGGTACTCCAATTTGGGGGAGGTCTTTGTGTTTGGACTAGAAACACTCCACCCAGTTTCTTGGGCCTCCAAGTTGCTGAGTGTAGTAGCACAAGACTTCTTAGCTTCTATAATCTCCTGAGCCAATTGTCCCATAGTGGATCTCTTGCTCTGTATGTACACATTTCTTCTTGGGTCTGTTTCTCCAAGAGCTTGAAGGGAATTACTGATAAATGATAATGTAGTACAGTCAAGAAACATTAAAAAAAAAACTATCAGAAGAGTATAAATCACTCGAGTTTCTTACCCACAAGAAATGTTTGTGTGTTAGTGAACGGACTTCAAATATAGACTTCAAATATAGATATGAGGTATTGCTTTTTCCTTAAAACTCTCTTACATCTTGTATTTTCACTCAATTAATAGACATACATCATTTATTTTGAAATCCTCATAATATTCATTATATACATCAACCACTATCTTATCTATAGCGAGCATTTAGGGTTTTTTCCATTTTTTTTCTGGGAACTTTATTCTAATGAACAGTATTAAACATACACATAAAAGGATTTCCTTATGCAATCACTTATCTCTTTGAGTATATTCCATCAAATGACAAATACAATATCTTGTACTTTCAACACTGACTTAGACTGATGAGTAGTGCTTTCTGCCCACTAAAGTCTCATGTAAATGCTATCAGTAGAATCCAATATCTGCCTTCAATGACTGTCTTTAGTATGTGACAGTTATATCTCATAATTTTTTTCATATTTTAACCTCTACAAATGGTTAGATGTTTGCTTTGTATTCAGTTCTATATTGTTAAATTATGTTGTTGCTTCATTTTTTGGTTACCTCTTTTTCATTAATTTTAAGAGATTTTGTGTATTAGGGAATATAGTATTCTTTCATATTTATTGCAAATATAATATCAAAATAATATTTGCTTTTAAACAATGTTTTTCTTCTTTTTATCTCAGAAAGTTTCTAACTGATACACAAAAGTAGAGATAATTATATAATGAAACCATGTATAGAAATATCCTATCATCAAAAATTATAAAGATTTTTGCAACTTGGCTCTATGTGTAAAACCTTCTTTACCACCGTTGTTGTAAGCAGAGCTCATTTTACCTATAGATCTATCAGAATGTACCCAGAACTATAAGTATACCATGACAGCTACATACACATCCTTTCCCCAACTTATCCACCTTTAATACCAAGAAAGTACCACCTACCCCTGTAAAGCCCTTGCATAACATCTGCCCCTTCCAAATCTCTTGCTACAGTCTTTTCCCTAGGGACTATCATCTGAGACTTCATTCACTATTCATAGGTTCTTAGACACATTTCCACAATATTTGTTATCAAAGTTTTTTATTCCTTCATTTCTCCCTTTTCCACAAACTGCAGTATCAGATGATTGGACAGTTTCTGAACCTGAAGTCAGTCATGATCCTTACCTCCACTGCCTTTCTTCAGAGCTCTGTATTTCCAATCTAAATGATAGTGCACGCTGAAATCACAAGCTCTTCCTAATAATTTTCCATGTTGTGGGCATTTACATAGGCATTGGGGGGAAGTTATGGGTTTTCCCCAAAGCATTTCCCACTTACCACAACAACCCAACTCACAGCCAACTTCAGGATTTCCCCCAGATCAATACACTTATTTTAGTGCCATATTAGCTCATCCTCATTAAATCTCCCTTTGCCTATGCAGCAAGCAGCTTTCCCAGAATGCCGCCTTCACCAGCTGTCTGTCTTCTTTTACTCAGGAGGACTTTCCCAGGAAAACCATGCCTCTAACAAGACATGTCTAACTTCTCTGTCATGGCACTACACAGACAAAGGTCAGCTGGGTATTCATGTGTTTTACAAATGGTTCAGGTTAGGAGAATCTGTGACTTCCCCAAAATCACTCACACAGTACTGAACTTAAGCCATATTTTGGCAAGACCATGATCACACTATCTGACAGAAATAACTTAAAAGGGTGAAGATTTCACCCACCATAGCGAGGAAGGCAGAGTGGAACAGTTCGGTTTACATAGCCATAGCATGTATCAGAAACTGTTCACATCATAGCAGCCCAGGAAACAGGGAGTAGAGGCTGGACCCAAGGGCCCAGCTCTAACCTTTAAAGGTTCGTCCTCAGTGATCTACTTTCACTAGCTATGTTGTGCTTTATAAGGCTTCCATACCAACCCAGAATGGCACCATCATCTAGGGAAATAAGTATGCATCTGAACTATGAACCTGGAAGAGGAAAGCATTTCAGATTTAAGCAATAACAGTGTTTATTCATGATTAGTTCATAAATGATAGACTTACTGATTGGGACTATTTATTTTTGAGAGAACAATAGATTTTGACTGATTGAGCATAGCTACCTCTCAGAGCTTTGACCCTTCTAGGATGGAATAACATAAAAACAAGCAAACAAACCAACAAAAACAGACAGACAGGATTCACTAAGAGACAACATGGCAAATACTAGCAAGCTTTTCCCAGAAACTGTTCTCAGTTCCATACCATCTTCATGGAAACACATTGCCTAGGTCAAAACTAACCCATGGAATATCAGTTGAGAGAATTTATAGATAATATCTCTCATGGAGATACTACTGCTTAGTGAGGTGAACTGAACGATTTGCTCAAGGTTGAAGAGAAAGTCATTATCACAAGCAGGTCTCCTGACTTGTCTGTCTATCAAACCAAGCCAGAACATCTATGTTTGGCAACAAGTTGTAGTACCAAAGCTTTCACCCAAACGTGGAAGGCCAGTATTGCCTCTTCAAGGCATCTCATGTCATAGCAGAGCCTAAAATCAACTCAGTGATGTTGACTACAATTGTTACACTAATTCCCCAAGACTTCAACTATAAATGGTTCAACATGAGGTCACATAAGCTGCAATTCCGGACTCCTGCACCAGGGACATCAATCAGACATGGCCCTGTTGAAAGCTAACATCTACTGAAACAAAGGGCAAATATGAGCATAAGGATCAGGTGAAAAATAGATTTCAAAGGAGAGTAGACCTCTAGCCCTGATGTACTCAGAAGACCCTCAAACAAAGTGTCAGTCCCATCCCACCCTTGGCCTGCCTCAGCCTGTAACAACTTTATCTTTTGTCTCTGAAAAGACAACAGGATTGGGTCTTTAAGTGAAGAAATAAATAGTAAGTAGTTTTCCAGGTTTTCTGCAGCTATGTCTCATATTTGACAATCTTACACTCCCCGACTTGACAGTCTGCTTTCACTAATCCATATGCATATAAGGTGTATATTACCCCCATGTCTACGAGATTCTCACTTAGCCAACGACATCTGTCTTTGAACTGTCACGAAATGCTAGAATGATTCTTTTTCTTTTGTGGTGTCAATTCCTCTTTCTGTCATTATTAACCTTGTTAAATACCCTCTTCCCTCCCCTTCTGAAAGGCATGAACTGAGTGCTAAGTTTCAAACATACCCCCTTAACACATCCAGATGGTGGGGGAAAAGCATATCTAGCTATCTACTTAATCAAACATCTACTTTGCCTCCATCAGCGGGGAGTAGGCCCTTTTGTACATTTAACAAATTCAAGCAATTTAGCAACTGGGTTAAAGTCTATGTAAAGTACTTCAACAACATGGGAAATGAAGACACTGGTCTTCTGTCTGAGAATTGGTTAATGGAAGGCATGAAGTCTCAAAACGCGCACAACAGTGGGTTCTTACAGCGCTGCCTAATGCACTGCTGGGAAAACCTTGAGAAGTTTCCCATCACAGGGGGGAGGCAGGTTGACAGTTTTTGCCTTTGCTGTCAGTTCCACTGTGGGAGGCTCCTAAATTTATTATGCCTAGGAAAGAATTCTATCACACTCCTATCTCACAAGAAGCGAAGAAGCAAGGCATGCATTGTATCCTTCAATGAAGACTGTTGCCCCCTACTATGAGTGTACAGAGGCCAATTTAGGCAAGCACGTGGGCAGTGGCCAACGGGCTCTTCTCTGTCTACCTTGATCAAAGGGAAGCTGAGCAAGAACTCAGTACCATTTGCCTTTGTACATCAGTTAGTTTAACTTAAAATATGCATATATTCAGATGAAAACACAGAATTGTGACAGTGGAGTGGCAGCATTTCCCACTGACCTGAGTGTCTCTACCCAATGCAATTTTTAGTGAGTAAGCAAAATGCTCACTATTACCTATGAGACAGCCATTGGTGAAGCATTAGTTTGGGGTCATTAAGAGGTAACTGTATTTCCTCTATTAAAAAAAAAAATCTGTCATCACTTGGGAGGCTCCTGCACCTCAGTTTCCTCATCCACAAAATAAGAATAGTAATGTGGTCCAACTTCCTGGGGAGGAGACTCATGAGTGCTTTTTGCTGATTAGCTCAGAAGCCCTGCAAATATCAATCTCTGAGTACTATGTAGGCTGCCACATTCTACCTTAGGCGCCGGGAGCTTTCACTGACATCAACAGGAGCTCCAGGAATGGAGAAGAAATATGTAGCAGGGGAGATGGTCCAGAGCGTTTCCATGGCGATTATGAAGCACACTGCAGTGCTAGAGGGCGGCAGCTAAGTGTGTGATTATCGACCGCTGCATTTGGATTTGCTGTGAGAACTGCTGCATCAAACAGTCCACTCAGATGACATCAATCATTAGGCGCAATGTTGTGTCTTATGGGCTTAATGGCATTGGAATCTAAGGGGCCAAAAAAGCTGCCCTCTGAGGTGAGCAATGGGCTCTCCACAGGCTGAAGCACTTGGAAAGTTGGAGCTGCCTTTTGCTTTAGCTAACAGCAAACAGTCTAATAAAAAGGTAGGTAAAGGTATGTAGGTTCTGAGCATCACACGACTGATGTTGTCTACATCTGTCCTCTTCAGCTTAACCAATGGAGCCAAATTTCCAGTTCCACCCCAAAGTTACTCACTCGGCTTGCCACCTATTCACGGCCACAAAGGTATCTCCAACTACGGTGAACTGTCTTGTGAATATTTACATGTCCCTTATTTCAAATTGTGGCGAAATATGGGATCTTCTCTCTGTAAATCTCTTTTCAATGGCAGCCTTTGTGGTCCCCTATAAATGAGAACTATTCCTTCTCCTGGACTTCAGGGTCATTTGTTACAACTTACTGGAAACACTGTGCCTGGCACAAAGTGTTTATAAGACATAATCATAGAAAATAAGGGATATTCAAATGAGAAGTCAACCCTTGGGTTTAATTGCAAACCAGTGAGTAAGCTCAAGAAAATTGTGAATTTGAGCTCTGAAGTGGAAATACAGTTGCTACTATCTGAGAAGCAGATCACAGAAAATGAGTTCTTTTTCTTCATTAGAACAACATATCTGCAAGTAATAAGAATATTATGAGGAACTATTAATGGAGCACATTACCACTGGGCTGTGTGTAGCCACAGAATGCATGATATCTGTAAGTCATTTTTAAATCAACAAGCTTAAACAAAGAAAACTTTACTCTTGGCCTTACTATAAGAATAAAGTATATTAATTCCTATAGAAATAAAAACCTATCAGTCTTCTTAGGATACTTTCCTAATACAACCAAAACATGGTAGGGAAAGTCATTATGATACCAAAGGTTGTACTTTAAAAAAATCATCTTTGTTTCCGCATTTAAAAACAAATAGAAAATGAACAGAATAATGCACAGGTAAGAACAGCATAAATGAAGTTGTCAACCCTTCTGTGAATCCAAGAACGAAAGAAACTTGGAATATTCTGTGCTGAATCCTTACCCTCTAAGAGACTTAGAAAGTCAAGAAGAAATCTCACTATGTACCTGAACTTGGAGACCAGAGAGGACATAAGAAGGAAAGAGAAAGGAGCCCCTTTTCCCTGCAATATTAAGAAAACACAGCAACCATGCACAAACATGCACATTACAAAACTAACATGCCCAGTCTGTCATGACGGGCAAACAAAATGTGTTTCCTAAGTTAGAGGAAACCCCTCTCTCTCTCTCTCTCTCTCTCTCTCCATTAAAGAAAACAAAGTAAATGTTAATTAATACATTAGGAAACACTAAGCGCTGTGGAAAAGAACAGAGAAAAGAGAAGGATCAGATGTGCTGTATCGTCAGAGAGAGCTGGTGATGCGCTCAGTGTGACAGTGGTACCTGAGGAAGACGAGCCAGGGAAGGGGGCAAGCAGGCAGATATCCATGATAACATTCAAGAAGACAGAACAGGAAGTGCACGCGCAGTAACACGTCTGGAGTACTTGAGAACTAACCTGGGCAAGGTGGCAGGAAGTGGAGACAGAGCAGAGAGCAGCTGGACAGGAGAGGCCAGGGGAGAGAAGCAAAGACGCGTCTAGGCTCTCCTAGGCCTGGGCTTTGACTCGGAGAGCTGGCACCCACTTCTGTAAAGAGGCTATCCAACCTAGCACAGCTTCTTACCAGACATCTCTGACCTCTGTGAGGAGCAGCACAGAGGTGCAAAGTGTGATCGCAGGGAGGCTGGAAGATCGCACTGCCTGTCCCTGACGCCGGGAGAGATTGGAGGGTGTAGAAAAGGGAATAAATGAAGTGACTAAGCAGTGTCTGGTTGACGAAGGCAAGGCTTGAAAAGAAGGTTAGGAAGGGATCCATTTGTGATGCCGAAAACATGAGATGCCCATCAGAATTCCAGGGGAAGGTGTTAAGAGACAGTGAGGTATACCAGGCTAGATT
The DNA here is from genome assembly GCF_007827085.1 of Peromyscus californicus insignis. Taxonomy (NCBI): domain Eukaryota; kingdom Metazoa; phylum Chordata; class Mammalia; order Rodentia; family Cricetidae; genus Peromyscus; species Peromyscus californicus. The sequence continues at coordinate 14,464,849 of NW_026294424.1, forward strand.
TTAGAAGGCGGTCTGAAGCACAGGTGTGAATATTTAGTGTCAACAGGACAGAGAAGACATTGAACTCTGACGCTGAAGAGGTCTTCAAGGCCCTGACAGCTAAGAGACCTGAGCAAGGCCCCATCTGAGAAAATGCCATCGTTTGGGGAAAGAGGCTAAAGTTGCAGGTGACACAGGAGGGGAAAAAAGCAGATCAACACAGAGTCCTGAGATATCTCACTCACTGAAATAATCTGAAAAGCTTGTATAAAATTGGGGTGAGTGGACTTTAAAATACAGCAAGAAGTAAGTAGCCTCTCAGACAGACTACACTTGGCACCCACAACAGATTTTCCTAGCTCTGCTCAGGAAAAAAAAAGGAGGGATGGAGGAAGGGAGGGAGGGAGGGAGGGAGGGAGGGAGGGAGGGAGGGAGGGAGGAAGAAAAAATAGTATGCTTGCAGCTTAGTCTAGGCTAGTCCCAAGGGAGAACCTGGGAACACCTTCCAGACAGTCTGCTTCTTTACCTTCTGTCGGCTAGAGCGACATCTTAAGAACCTTCAGAGGCTTCTCCAAGGGGGGAAGTGTGAGGGCCACAGAGGAAGAGGCAGCTGGAGACAGAAACTTTGCACAGGGATGAGCAATCAGGAAGGAACCAGAGGAAGGGGCCTCCTGGATGGAAAGGTGACTGGAAAAAGAAGATGGCCTTATGGTTGAGAAAATAGACAAGATTTGCATCGCAACTCAATCACTTAAAAACTAAATTCCACAAAATATTAAACACGTATTCGTGCTTAGAAGCCACTGCGGGAAACCTATGACGTGTCGACTCATCTAGATCCCCGAACATTTCTGAGCAAGGTTGTTATTGCTATTGCTACCATGATGATTATGTTTCCCATTTTACAAAAATGCAACTAAGGCATAGAGAAGCCAAACACTTTGGCTCAGGCTTCTGTCATTCAACTGCCAGTGTCTCCTTTTTCTCAACAGCAGAGGAGCCACCCTCTTTGACCTTCAATGTTATGTAAAATTGGGACAGTGTGCGGCTATGGGTGTCAGGCCTGGGAACACCCGTCAGAGAGCTGAGTCAGCTTCAGGGAAGGTATCACAAGCTACCATCGATATTTGGGGAGGTGTTGTTTGTTTTTGTTTTTCTTTTTTTGAGAGGAGGTTTTTTAAGGGACCCTGCCTAGCTGTGGAGGAGAAAGCATCTCCTGTTGCTCTGTGTCCTCTCCCGCCTCTCCTCCCCTCTTGAGTCCATGAAGGTCCCCTGGCTCTAGTAACCACCGAGTTCCACCTTTTGTGTCCTAAGAGGATTTTATCAGGATGCATTTGGGGCTGAAATGAAATGATCGCATTGTCCCTCGGCTGCACTAGATTCTGAGCCCTGTAGGGAACAAGACCATATCATATGCTTTATTATGATGCCTGGTGTACCAAACAGCACCTGAAATCATAAATAAGTACCTCCTGAACACATAAATTGTTACATGTTGCCTGAGTATTTGTATTTTCAAAAATAGTATTCCAAGCCTTCCTTGTCTAGCAAAGTCGACAGAGTTTGCCGCAAGCCTGATACCTTCCTTCTGGCTTTCTCGGGAATGAGGAATATCTATTTATCTGTACTCACTCAAAACATTTTCAGACTTTTCTTTCTTCAGAAAGCTGCTTATATAAATCTCGTCTCCAAACCACTCTTTCTGACTTTAATTTTCAATCCAAGAAAATAATACTGATTTTAAAAATAAATTATTTTTTTAACATCTGAGGACCAAATCTTACAATTCCAAAAGAAGTGGAAGGTGATTGTGAGCTGTGGCACTTGTTGGATGAGATGTGGGTGTGAATGAGTCCTGGTTGCCAAGGGAGCTCACAGAGAGGCTTCTCCTGGAGTTTCTGAGGAGGCTTGCCAGCCAGCCAAAGCCAAAGTGACCCTCACCTGTCCCTTAGTCCTCTGTTCCTTCACTTAGGCAGGAGGTGGGAGCCTGTGGTCTGAGTAAAAGGAAGGAAACCAGTATGGGAACTGGATGTCACCCACCCCAGCAGCCACCACTGGTGTCCAAAGAAACAGAAGCGGAAGCTGGAAGTCATGAAAACTGGGAAAAAGAAACTGAAGGATTGGTCGTTGCTACAATAGTTTCATACAGCTCCAGGCTCCCTGCCTCTTGCGCTTGTTCCTTATCAGATGGAATTAGCAAAGCTCTCTTGAGTTAACTTTATAGAAAAATGATAAACTAGAAATTCCCATTACTTGAAAAATGTGTTTGTTGTTTCCCGGTGACTGGAAGGAAAGGAACATCTGTTAGATGGTTGTTCAGCGGATTCTTTAAAACTGAAGAAAACTATACTTGTATTAACAGTGGCATTGAGGACATGGCAGCACATGACTGTGATCTTCGCACTTGGGAGGGAGGTCGAGGCAGAAGGATCAGGAGTTCAGTGTCTTCCTTACATAGTGAGTTTGAGGCCAGCCTGGGATACATGTGACCCTGTCTCGAAGGAAGGAAGGAAGGAAGGAAGGAAGGAAGGAAGGAAGGAAGGAAGGAAGGAAGGAAGGAAGGAAGGAAGGAAGGAAGGGAAGGGAAGGGAAGGGGAGGAAAGGAGGGAGGGAAGGAGGAGAGGGGATGGGAGGGGGAGGGAGGGAGGGAGTGTGGACACAATTTTTAAAAGAAGAGCTTGCCCTGTTTCATCTAGTCTCACCTAAGCATCAACACCCCTACAGATGGAGGAGGTCCACTGCCGAAGAGAACCTGAAGTTGGGGGAGCTCAGGTGACTTCTGAAAACTGACATCTTGTTAGCTGACTCACAGTACCCAGGCACCCTTCCACTCTGTCGAATTCACTTTCCCGGAAAGTGTCTTCCAGCCCCTGTGACAACAGAGTCCCCAGCTGAGTCCTCACAGTCCTAAGCTGGAAACAAGGAGCCTCAGGTGGATTCCACTGGAGCTGTTCATTCTCTCAACAAAACCCTCTCAAACTGAAGAACCGGTAACTCCGTGATTCTTCCTGAACACATTAAGTGCTAATTCTCTAACCTTTTGAAAATGGCAATACACGTTATTAATTCATAAATAAAATGACAGGCATAAAAGTATCTTGGGTTTTTGTTTTGTTTTGTTTTGTTTCTAAAGGCGTCAGTGTTTTAAGTGACCTCTGGTCTCTTCGTATCAGTCCAGAGACCCCAAGTTACAACCAGTTACTTCAGCTCCACCTGCTTGTGGGGGGAGGGGTGAACAGGAAATAGATGTTAGAACCTGACTCTGTAGTATGCCCTAACACCACCACCACAGAGGGAATTGGTGGTTAATGGGCTGAATAATAAATAACAGTCACTGATACGTCTGCTCCTCGGGCATTACAGCAGAATCTTCCATATAGATCCTTCTCAACTCTCAAATGATTCCCTTGGGGAAGATTTTATCATTACCCCCAAGTTATAACAGGGAGACAGGCTTAGAGGATGGAAGGCCATAAGATAATACTGGAAAGCCCAAGGTGTCTGAACTTGTAGTTAGGAGAAGACACTTTGCCAGGACCAGTGTGTCTGAGTCCATTCCCGAGGACCAGGCACACATTTAAAGAGACATACCTGAAGTCTAAGAGAGCTGAGCATCTAAGAACTAGAGATGTTCAAGACCCCCTCCTGATCACCCACCTAACTTCCCCTTGCACCTCACACTTCATGGTTATAGCCTCCAGTGAATCCTGACAGGATTTCTCCAGAGTTGACACGCTCCTAGGCATAAGGAAGACAGCCATAGTTTGGAACACCCACAAAAGATCACACAGGAAAATTAGGGAGCTAGCAATAGGACCCAACGGCAGTTTACGAGTCTGGCCTTCCCGGGGCTTCTACCAAATAGTTGACTGGCTCAGGATCTCTGTACAATGGATCATCTGTGGGAACAAACTGGCTAGTAGATGTTGTCTAAGTGGCCCAAGAAAACTTGGTCCATCCGTTGATTGGGCTCTTGGTGGGTGGAAAGGACTCCTCTCAAGGATGGCAGAGGCAAAGGCTGTCATTGAGGTGCATGAGTCCTGCCACGGCAGCCTTCTCAGCCAGACCACAATCGTCCTGCACAGCTGTGTCCCCAGCCACACTCAACTGCCCTGAAGTCACATTGTCTGCCTGTCCCTGTGGCTTACTCCTCTTGCCACTTGGGAAGCCTGCCTCTTACCCCTTTGAGGCCCACAGTCTTCCTCCCAGCCACTGTAGCTCCCAAGGATGCTCCGGAGTTTTATTTTGGGCTTCACTAAGTGGCTTTGAAACGTGGTGAGGCAAGGACCCCCAGCAGGGACACGGCTACGTCTATGGAATTCAAGTTCCTCCCTCTGTGCTCAGGGTTAAGGATTGCCTGGCCCCCTTCGGGTGTGGCCCAGCTAATCAGAACGGAGATGGGCTCTTCGCAGCGCGTGTGAAGGGTGCCGTGTCAGAGGCTGCAGTCCTGTTTCTACGCAGGCACTCCGTGCCTGACACGCCAGGAAGAGGTCTGAGGCGCCCGCCGCCGTGGAGCGCGGTGCAGGATAATCTTGCTCCAACCTCTGCCCGCAGACTCCTTCCACGCTGGCGCGTGCACGCAGACCAGGATGGAAGGCGCCATCCTAACTTCTGCTGTGAGCAGGTGGGAGGGAAGAGACGCGAGAGGTATTCCATTGGTTGTCTGGGAAAATGAACTGCACCTTCCCCTCACTCGCACAGGATCAACTTTTTCCCACCCCCTAGGGTGGGCATTAGTACTTTGGGGTCTGAGCCCGAACGTGGGAGCCCAGGGGTCCCAGTTCCAGGAACTTGGCTCTGCACAGGCAGCGGGTGCTCCTAGACACCAGGAAGAAAAAAAAAAAAACAAAGTGCCTTACAGTGTCCCGTGTCCCTCGAGTCCTTCGACTGGGCGAGCGCGCCTGTGTCGCGACTGCCCGGCTGTCCCGCGCGTGGCGCTGCGGCCGGGAGGCCCCTCCCCCTCCCCGCGGGACCGCACGTGCCGCACCTCTGCGGGTTGAGCGCGGGTCCCGCAGGGGCGCGCCTGAGCCGGGCTAACCCGCGGGCAAAGCTCCGGCCGCGGCATCCCGCGCGGGGCAGCGGCGCGATGCTGCGCTGGAATGAGGAAGCTTGGCGGCGAGGGGAGGGCCCGGGCGCGCTGCGCGCGGGGGTGGCGGCGGCGCGCCGAGCGGGCCCGGCGCGGGCGAGCGGGCTGCAGCCGCCGGCGGCGCCAGCAGGTACGGCCGGTGCCCGCCGCGGCCCGGCGACCCTCGGCGGCCGGGCCCGAACCCCGCGCGGCTGCAAACTTTGTGCGCGCGGCCCGGCAGGTCGCGGAGTTGCGATCTGCTGCGGGACCCGGCGGCTGGCGCGGTGACGGGACGGCGCCTCTCTTTCTCTCTCTCTGTCTCTCTCTCTCTCATCTGCCCGGCTCCTCGTCCCCGCCGGTGTCACGAAGCCGCGAGGTGTACGCGCGGGCCGGGTGGGCTACGGGACAAGCAGAGCGGGAGGCGGGTCGCGTGTGCCACCCCAAAGTTTCCCCCGTGCGGGACCAGGGGCGCGCGCTCCGGGCGGCCGCAGGTGGCGGCGCGGTGAGCCCCGGCCCAGGTGCGCTGCCCGCGGGCGGCGCTGTAGCGCGGGACGGCCGGGCTGCCCGGGGCTCCAAGCCCGGTCGGAGCCGCTGGGGGCGGGGAGTGTGGCGAGAAATGGGGAACAATGCGAGTGAGCAACTTGAGGAAGTCATTGTGAAAGAAAGCTGGGAATTGCTCCGCGGCCAACTTAGGAGGGCACTCTAACAAGTGCTTGCGCGGCCGCGCCCCGGCCGGCGACAGCGGCAGCCCGGCGCAGTGCAAGCCCATCCCGGGACACTGGGCCGTGGCAGGCGGAGACCCAGTAGGTCCCGCGGGGTGCAGGAACCCCAGATCCCCGGCTGCTCTTCGCGCCCCAGGATCAGTCTTGGCCCCCCCAAAGCGCGGCGCACAAATCCACGTGAGTGTTTTCAAATTGAATTTCAGTAGGAAAACTTGGGGTAACTGGTGGATTTTTTTTTTTTTAATTAGAAGTAGGAAAGAAAGGAAAGTCATTCGAAATCCATAGTGTCCGTGTCACTCCCGCCTATCTTTTCCTTTCTGAGGACTGAGAGCTTTAACTAAAGCCTTCCTCCGCCTTTCTAGGCTGGGGCAAGCAGGTGAGAGATCAGGTCAGCCTGAGGCACTTCTGAGTAGCCTAGAGTCGTCCCACGAAGAGCATGCCCTGCTCATGTTTAGGCTTATGTGGACAGATCTAGCGAGATCACAGAAACAAGCATTTCCAACGTCGTGAGTAAAGACTTTCCTTATTTTTGGTGCGAGAGCTATTTGCTTTACTGGTAAGATCCAGTCTGAGTTTGCTTTGTGCAAAACAAATGATCTGGGTATTGAAAACGTTCTTTGCTCATCGCAGTGTGTGATCCCCAGGTCATGCAACTATCACAGGGAGACTCTGTTATCAAATAGGCATCAGGACGCTTGCAATTTATTTGAAGTGTGTTTTTTTTTAATTGCCAAGCATCACTAGTGATTCCCAAGGAATCTTATGAGCCTTTGATTTCCTTCTAATTTGGAAACTCAGGATATGACATCCCATGACCCAAAGAGGTACCAATTCAAAAGGTCTGAGCCAGAAACAGTTTCCATTTTCTCTTGGGCTGGAGCCCACCCAGAGTGAATTTTAACGTGCGGTTTGCTCAAGTTACCCACGCGTAATTTCTCTCCCTGCTGCAGACAACGTATTCCCATCTTTGAGCTGCCTTGTTTGAAACTTCCGGAACCAAAGTGGTGTTAGGGAAATAGCTCTTTACTGGTCCAACCTACCTGTAGAAGAAAATTTAAAACGTTGAAAATGCATAAAATTTATAATATTTTTCATAGACATTGAAATGCTTTTAACGATTAGTTCCTTTTGGTTATGAGTGCAGAGGGGGATGAAATCTGTAAGAAAATCCCAGAGCCTGCCTGCGTTAGTTTCTTTGTTTGATGATATTTGTTCTTTGAGATTAATTGAATTCATTCAATTTTTTTTCTATGAGATTTTTAAAGTAAAAATTTAAACATCATTCATATTATGGTGGCATGTGTCAAAATGGTTTCAGGGACAAATCAGATTATTTGGGATGTGACTCAAAATTTAAACGGGGACAAATATCCATGACAAAAGATTCATCTGCTTACATTGGATCGGCACCCTGTAGTACACAGAACATGTTGAGGATGTAAAGTGGGGACATCCATATAAATGACAGTGGAGTATTTTACAGACTATACAATTTGTTTTTATAAAAACATGTGTAATTTCATATATTTCCCCACAAACATACATGCTTGTTCCTCTTTATCATAGAAAAAAATATGCTCCTGGACTTACAATCCACCAGAGCTGATGGCCAAAATGTTTTAACTCTAATAGCTTTGGGGTTTTTTGTTGTTGTTGTTGTTAATGGTGATAATTGAAACCTAGAGTTAAGAAAGTCCAGAGAACTTGTTTGTTTAATTTATTGGTGTTTTAACCAATGAATTGGACAAAACCCCAAGTATCCTCCCTCCCCAAATTTAGGAGCATCATAGCAATAACAGCTACGATGAGGTGGCCATCCATGCAGACCCTGGTTGCTAATAAGTATGGGAGTGGGCTGTCTGACTCTTTTGAGAAGTTTGTGTCCTGTGTCCTAAAGAGAAAGCAAATGGTGGTTTTCTTGCAGCCTTTCCATTGTTGAAAAATTAAGATCACAGTGAATTTATTGACTAAAAAAAAGATCTAAAGCCCAGCAGAGCCATAGGCCCCTTGCGTTTTCTACTTCACTAGATACTGAGTATAAGGATAATGTTTCTTTGGTTTGAGGAAGTTTTTTCCTTTATTTGAATTTGTGTGTTTCATATTGAGTTAATGTAACATCACATTGTTCATGAGAATGTCAGAACTTCTGAAATCCGAGGTGGATCGTGTGCGCGTGCACGCGTGCGGGGCGCGCACGTGCGAGTGTGTGTACATGGGTGACATATCAGGATTACTTATATTAATATATACAGGAAATAAGTTACACATGTACACATGTACACCTGCCTGCACATGCACACATCACACCCATTGTGTGGAGTGAGACAGGCTTGACAGTGTCGATGAAAAAGTTACATTTACACACACCTAACATGAGAGGTAAATTTCCTTTCATCTTATTTATTTTTTACTTTTTTAATATAAAATAAAAAAATGGTTTCTTTGTAATGGCAAATTTGGGCATAGATAATGTTAGTTTTATAATATTAGGTAATTTTGAGTGGTTGCCAAATTTTGCACATTCATGGACTGCTTTCTGTGGTTAGTCAAGATTCGTCAAGACTAGTGTGAATAGCGGTCTGTCCTCTCTAATATTTGACATTTCAAAACAATCTCTCTATAAAATTGGTAGTAAGTGCTGTGTTCTAAGGAGAACGATGGAAGTGAACTCAGCCTCAGGAGGCAAACCAGGAGCCCCTGGGTTCCTTGGGAACAGTCAGCTTCCCATGCCGGTTTTTAAGACTGGTAAATATTTAGGAATATTATGGTTCCTCCTTTTCGCCGAAGCTCGTGCTCTGACTAGAAACGTAGGAACAAGACTGTTCTCTTTTGTAGCTCTCTCAGGCTGCTTCGTTTCATAGGTTCACTGTGTGAGCATTGCATTTTACAGGAAAACACATGAAATGTAAATGCAACAAGTGATCGATCCCCCCTGGGAATACAGGGAGAGAAACAGAAATCCATTTCACATCTCGAAAGAGTTCTTGGTTTCTGCTCAAAAAAGGCACATGTATTTTTTTAAGAGGTTTTAGAGTCGTTGAGTGTCAGAGAATTAGCATTAACACACACACACACACACACACACACACACACACACACACACACACACAAAACGCAGATGAGGAGCTTTGGGCTAGTGGGGTTTTGTTAGAATCTTGGGTCTAAATAAAACCATATTAACAGTAACAAAATTATTTCACTGTGATGCTGATCCGATGCTCACACTGGTGTTCTTCATATAACCCACTGCTCCTTCACATCCCTTTCAGTTTAAAACATGGCTTCATCCCTCAAGTTACTTTGTTCCACTGCTGGAATGTATGTTCCTGTTCTTAGAATCTCGGTGCCATCTCTTTGATAGTGTTTGTTTGATAACAGCCTTTAGCTGCTGGATGATAGTATAACAATTTTTTTTAAGACGTGTGTAAGCATTTTTACATACAGTACTACATGTCATAAGGGCACTATACCAGCCAACCAAACACGATTTGCAAAAACTTTCTACGGGAAGAAATGGATGTTTGCCCTGGTTTGGGGCTAGCCTACTGATGCTTCATGAGAAAGTCCCCAAGGGACACAGGTGGCTGAGGCACAATCTAAAGACAACTGGCAAATTATTTTCATTGACATTTTCCCATTTTCATATTTGGCTGTGGTAAATAAGTGGATGCCAGTGTGTCTTCAGCCAATGGTGATCAACTGTTTTAAAAAAAAAAAAAAAAAGTCAGAAAGTCCAAGTCTCAGGCATGTAGGCCATTGATCTTCTTTTGCAGCCCTGGTCCGGGCTGCTTTTCCCCCATGGCCATGTCTTGCCGGGGGAAGTCACAATTCCTGTTGACTAAAAGAACACCCCCTTTCCACCCTATGTCTGACAAATCAGATATCCGAATGATTTCTGAACTCATTTTGGTCAGGACAGGAAGCATAGGTCCCTTCCTGTGTGTGTGCTTCCCTGAGAGAAAACTAGCTTCCCTCCTCCTTTGCATACTTGGCGGCTGGTTCCACCTTTCTCTGAGCTCCCGTGGTGTGTGAAGGCAGCAGGGGGACCTTGGAAGAAGAGGAAGAGGGATCTGAGGCCCAGCCAGGGACCAGGGTCCTTCCCAAGTGGCTACTCAGAGGGCACTCAGACCAAGTCTGGATTTGTGTGGGAGACAGAGGCAGCTCTTACTTGGCCTTGGGGAGGCCCAAGCTTGTTGGTGAGTGTCACATGGTTTGGCTTCTCCTTGGGCTTGCGTGGCTTGAACTAGCCCGTGTTCTTTCCATCTCCCGCTGGGGTTTTTGGTGAGCAGCCTTCATCCGGAGCCCCTCCCTGGCACCCCTGCCCAGCTCCCTGTCTTGGGGTGATGGAAGGCATCATTAGGCTCCATCTGTGTGTTCTGCTCTCAAGTTAGCCCTATGCTCCACCTCCTGACGCCTGTGGCATGGGGCCGCGGCTTAATGAATTGCTTAAAATGGGCCCTAATTAGAGCAAAAGAGCTTTCTTCATGTTTCCTCAGTCGAGTGTGCAGTGATACGTTTTTTCTCCGGAAAGCAGCTCACCTCTGCAGCAAATCTGACGCTTGCCGCCATTTTCAAAACAGAAGTTTAAGATGACGGGTGGAGAGTTAGATGTAACGGGCCACAGAGTCTGAAGGGAAACCCGGCACTGTCTCCAGCTGCATTCTGTTTTCCTTTCTTTCCCACGTTCTCTTCCTCTTCTCGTTCTTTCTTTTTTTTCCCTGTGGCATGTGGTATTTTGACTAAACTATTGAAACAATCAATTACCGAAGAGTGTTCTTTAAAGTCTTTATATGAATCAAGTGGGTGTGTGTGTGTGTGTGTGTGTGTGTGTGTGTGTGTGTGTGTTGCACTTTTTAGGCTAGACACCGATTCTGCACTTTATGTCGTTTTCTGTTGTGCTCAGACTGTTGGAAGATGAGCAGTGTAGTTTGGAGCAAACTTTTGCCAAAGCTAGGCATTCAGTGAAAACCCACTAAGCAGGTTTTGATTATTTTCTGTTGTATCGCGTTTTTCACTGGTAGATTTGGAGCACATAGAATTCCCTAAGATAGTTCCTTCGACCTAGTGGGGAAAATGTTTAATTTAGCAACTTTAAGAGATGTGAGTGTGAGGAGCTGACCTTTTCTAAGCTTACCTGAGGCACTCTGAAATGTGCCCCAGGGCTCTTAATGGAAACTAAAGAAAGCCATCGACCCCCTAGTGAGAGCCTCACTTTCAGTCTGAAAAAAAAAAGTGACCTTCTCTCCCTTTTTTGTGCTGAGTTTTGTGTAGAGTAGAAAATTAAAGTGATATTCAGAAAGACCTGTTGTAAAAACAGGAAAACTGTGTGTCTTACTTCATCAAATGAAAACCAGCTGTTAATTATCTCAGGTTCTTAAAGCAGAGGTTGTCCATTACTTACTTTTTAAACCGTGGTTTGGAAAGTTCTAGCTCTTTTCCACCGGGAGGTTGTATGTTTGTTTGACTGAATTTGAAGGATGTTCACTTTTATTAAGGGTTTATGGTATTTGTTTCAAAGTAATGAACTTTTCAGAAAAAGACTTAGACTATTGAAAACTCATTGTCCCTGTCTCTTGAAGGCTCCAGAACAGTCCGAGCAGGCATTAAAACTACGTTTCCCTATGTTTGGCTCGCCAAAGGGCCAGGGCTTTTTCTGCCCGATTATAAATAGACACGCCGATTTTTGTAACTATACAAATGAGGAAGCTGTACGGTTCCATGGGGTTCAGCTGATGCCCCTTCTGGGTTTGCATGAGGACCTTGTAGGCTGAAGGTGAAGGATTATAAAATCCATTCAAGCCGGGCAGTGGTGACGCACGCCTTTAGTCCCAGCATTCAGGAGGCCTAGGCGGGTGGATCTCTGTGAGTTCAAGGCCAGCCTGGTCTACAGAGCGAGATCCAGGACAGGCACCAAAACTACACAGAGAAACTCTGTCTCGGAAAAAAAAAAAAGAGAGAGAAATCCATCCATATAGCCTGGGTTGGGTGAGCACATTACACATGGGTCACAATCTTGTTCCTGGTGTGTGGTGTTGGTGTGAATGTCTTGAGGATGCTCCCTGGTCTGGATCAGGGGACACTGCTACTGAGACATATCGTACAATGAAATAAAAAAATCCTTAGGACCTCACTAGGAAGCCAGTGCAGATAGTCAAGTGGTGGTGTTTTGTTTTTTGTTTTTTTTTCTGTTGTTGTTCAGTTTACTGCCTGTAGTTGTTACCAAATAACTGATTTTCCCTCTGCTGACACGAGAAGTGTCTTGCTTACCCCACCAGAAGCTGGATGAGCAAGGTAACTTTCCAAAGCACCAAAGCCTTTAAAAGACCATGATGTGATTAAGGGAACTCAATTTTTGAATCTGAGTTATAATACGGTGGACATAGTTTTGAAATTTTTGAATCTGAGTTACAATACTGTGGACACAGTTTTGACATGAGAGCGAATTGTTTATTAATATTTTAATAATTTTTATGAAAAAGTTGCTTCACTTTAAGAGATGACGGCTGATGTTTTTTGCAGGTGCTGTCAATAAAACTATCATCAATTCCAGTACTTTAGGGAAAATGGCCGCAGAATCCAGGTGGCCTACCCTAATTGAGTGACAGCAAGCAGGACATCAGTAATTTGTCCTCCTCTTTGGAGCAAAGACTAGATGCTCCTTATTATGTCTGGGGTGTGCCAAAATGGCCTTTGGTGTTTCAAAGAGTAAGAGACCAGTGTGTGTCACAATGAGTTCAGTGATGGTCCTGGCATGGAACATGAACAGTGTCCCATTTTGTTGAGATAAGTAAAATGAAAAGCAACGTGTGCTGGCACCTAGGCAGTACATTTCAATATCATCAGTGAATGAGCCAGGGCTGAGTGCCTGTTCAGTTACGTTTGGTAAGTCTACATGTAAGGACTCCTGGACAATGGGATACTCCTATGAAGATCTTCATGGTTTTGACGGTCTTTTAGGCCTAGATAAAATAAAGCCAAATAAACTGACCCAGGCCCCTTTTAACCAAAGTAGAGTCGCGCTGTAGAAACACCAGCACCAGAGGTGCATCTTTCTTAATGTTATGGGTATACAAGTGTTTCCCTCCATCAGAGACAGTCTAAAGTTGGATAGTCAAGTATCCATTGGATAGGATTTACTGACATATCTATACAATTTCACTGCCAAAAGTCACGATGAAATATTATATTTGTTGTAGCACCACATTCCCTTACCAAATAAGAAAATTAAAATGTTGTAAGTTTGTACTTACCTCTTTTAAAATAAACAAGTAGGAACTTGGGAGAACAGGGCTCTGCTGTCTCTTTAGAGCAATTACAAGCTATCAGCACTTTGGGAATTATCTGCGTGAATCAGTCTTGTGGAAGCCGTTGCTGTATTTTAAAGATAGAAATCTCGTTGGTGCTGTGCTTCCCTTCACTCACACTGCTCCTGGCCGTGCATAACAGTCCTCCACAGTAGGAGACGAAAATGTTTCTAAACTGACTCTCCTTTCCCTTAAGTGATGAGGTGGGGAAAGCTGTTTATATCTGAGGAAGCTACTTACGCAGGGGCCAGTGTCGATGGTCCCAATCAAAAAGCATGTTCACTGTGGCTGCATGTCTTTCCTCCGTTGCTGTGAGTAGGTGGCCCATGTTTCGGATAGACAGGAAACCCTGTTTTGTTGTGTGAACATGGCTTGCCTGAGGCGGGGAGAGCCAAGGGAGCACTGACTGTCATGTCAGGACGTTTGTGGACCTCTTGTCCCCAATTCCGTTGTCTACATTTTTGGAATAGTCTTTCTCGTGTAAGAGCTACCATCTTTTCTCTTTCTTCCTCTAGCCTGGGGGTTCACCCTCACCGTTGCCCAGGCTAACCTGAAACTCATAGATTCATATGTAGCCTAGACACTCTCAAACGCGTGTGCCTCTTTGACAGTCCTGAGATTACAAGGGTAATAGAAAATGGTGGAAAGTCACAGAACAGGTGCTCAATCGTGGCTTTTTACTAGGAAGCGTTCTTTATTTTCTACTCTCTCTCTCTCTCTCTCTCTCTCTCTCTCTCTCTCTCTCTCTCTCTGTCTGTCTTTCAGAGGTGTGTGTGTGTGTGCGCGCACATGTTCATATGTGTATGCACACCTGTGTGTGAAGGCCAGAGTTCAAAATGGAGACTCTCTCTCTCTCTCTCAGTCTCTCCCGCCATGTTCCCAGGCCAGAGTCTGTCCCTGACTGGCCCCATGGCTTGGCCATCTGGCCTCACAGACCCTTTGTCCCCACCTCCCGGCGCTGGAATCACAGTTGCCGTGCTAGGCTTTCTCTGTGGGTTTCTGGGATTAAACCCAGGTCCCCATGCTTGCCTGGCAAGCACTTTCCTGACTGAGGCATCCCCTTAGCCCCTGGCTGTGTCTGTGAAGGACTTCCGCATTTCCCTCCGACCCTTCTCCTTTTGCATATCAGTTTCTGCCCACAGAGGGAAAAATGCGCATCCAGGGCTGCACATCTGAGCGATTTGCCCTGGAGAAGAAGGTTCACAGAACACGCTACTGGAGCCTTCCGCAGCTGAGCTGGCTGTGGGAGGAGGGGCGTGGTGAACGCTAAATTGGATTCCTATGCTCCTGTTTAAATTTTGTTTTTCATTGTTATTTGCACCAGCAAAGCTCTGGGAAGTAATCATGAAAAAAATGTGTAGATTGGCAGCTAATTTTTGATAAGATGAAAAGAGTCAGAGATGAAATAGGAGTGCTCGGAAGTTTTTATGTTCTCCCAACCTGCTTTGTCAAAATCGTTACGCAAACCTAGAAGGTCTCTGACTAGATACAAAGATTTGCATATTGCTGGCCTTTCTTTTGGAGCATTCCTTTTGAAAAACACAGCATAATTCGCAGTGATACCACAAATTTGCAAAAAATTAAAACCTTCAGTGAACAGAAAATGAAAAGACATGCCTCTCACAAAATAATGTGTTTTATTAAAGAGGTCTGTGACCTAGGCATTTTTGATAGGTTATAGTCTTAGACCCACCCCATCCCACCCCCACAGTCACACATACACACACACATTTACTTAACTGTCTTCAGAGCAAGTACTGCTGAGTTATTTAAGTAGCTAGTCCCAAGTATCCCTGGAGCAGCTTCACCAGCAAGAAAGAAAACCACTGGGCACATGTGTGTAACTGCACAACCAGAATTGTGCTGCAGAAGTTCTGTTCTGAAGAATTTGTCTTGGTTTCAGGCTACTGCAAAGGGCAAGTTTATATTGTGGCCAAACATAAGGGGCACCTTGCGTTGTCTGCCAGACATTTGGATCATGTTGCCACTGCGTTATGTTTACGGAGTTCTTAGAGCAGGAAGAGCAGAAAGTAGATATTGTCATCAGTGACCTCAGAGTTCAGCTCTGCTGCTAGTTGGATGTAGCCTTGGGCAGGCTACTCATGCTTTGTGACTCTGCTCTCGGCCTCAGTCTTCTCTTCTGTGAAATGGAGATGATAAAGCAGGTCTCCCTGACAAATAGGCATTGGATGCTAGCTCTGTGCTGGCCTCTGAGCCAGGCTGCCCAGTAAAATGCTGGGCAAGGCAGGGTCTCACAGTCTTGGGGAAGCTTAACAGTTCACTTCTCAAACGCCTCACCTATAATGAGCTGCGTAAAAGGTAACCTGTGCTCTTCCGTTTCTTGCTGTAGACCAGGTCCTCAAGGATCCTTGTGGTGGCGTATCACTGCACAGAGAGATAAGAAGGCAGTTTCAGGAGCGGGGAGGGCATTTGCCTTGAAAACAAACACAAAAGTTAGTGTACGGTGTTTTTTTAATTTCAGGAGACATTTCTCAAAGCTTGTGGAAGAATAGTGCAGGCCGAGTGACAGGCTGATTTCTACTGACCGTCCCTGCTGCCTGCAGGAGGCTTTGCATGCCATGTGCTTAGCAGGTCTCTGATAGCCATACTGTTTGACTAACTTGAAAAGAAAGACATGTGTGGTTTCTGACTGGCATCTGGTTTTCCATTTTGATTTAATAGATCTAGGCTCACTCAGCATGAGAAAGTTCTGGAAAAGACACTTGGCTATGATGTGAGGCACCACGGGGAGAGTTGCTTGCTGAAGGAAGAGCTGCCAGTGCCCGTTGGGGACGCCTGGGCTCCTGGGCTCTAGTAAGCCCTCATCTGGGCCTTGCAAGTTAGAAATGGGCCAGCACTAAGGAACACCTGGCCAGCCCGCTTACCTGGAGGCAGCAATTGCCCAGGGCTGTTGGATGCTTCTCCCGGGAGCCAGCCAGGTTCCAGCCTGGTGGCAGTGGCCTCTGTGGCAAGAGGAAAGGCTCCTGGTTTCCCAGGGAGACTCCCATGGGCTGCAGAAGCTCTGAGTCCATGCTTCCTGCCTAGTCTCCAGAGCACTGTGGTCCTTCCTATGCAGTCTGAAACCTGGCACCCATTCTTCTGTCTTTCATGCCTTTTCTCTAACACTAGTGATGCGTTGACTCCTTCTGTCTGAATCAAGGAAACGAAACCTGTTTGTCCCTGTTTAATCAGAACAAAAAAAGAGACAGACAGGAAGGGAGAGGGACAGAGGGAAGGGAGAGGGAGACACAGAAATAGAGATGGGAAGAGAGTTAACTGAAAAAGACAGGAAACGCCAAGAGCTCTGGAGGGATGGTGGGTTATACGGGAAGCTTCACTGCTCACTGTCCTAAAGGGCCAGCCCTGGGCAGCCTCTGTCACGCTGGCCTGCACTTATCTCTGCATCTATTTCCCCTTGTGCAAGTTTCAGAACTGCTTGCTCCAAAGAAACAATAAAAGCATTCATGTTTAGAACTGTAGGTGAGAGCTAGTTTATTGATACTGTGGCATTCTCTCCATTGGGTTGGTTCTTACCTGAGACTGCTTGCTTTTCCCATGCAAAGTGGACTATCACAACACGTTACTGAGACACGCTTATTCCTTCTGACCCCCCTGCCCAGACCTGAGGATGCTAACTTTTCAGATGGGTCAAAGTTTAGGAAAACATGCCATTAGTTCCCTTGGTAATTAACTAATGAAAGCTCTTTTTATTTTATTTTTATTTTAGCTGAGACTATAACATAACTGAACTTACATTCTTTACGTTTTAAGTTTTTAAAATACGTTCATTTCTTTGTGTGTGCACGTACATGTAGAGGTCAGAGGACAGCCTGTGAGAGGACTTCTCTTCTTCTACTGTGTGGCTCCTGGGGCTAGAGCTCAGATTGACAGGAGAGGCAGCATCACCTTTATCTGTTGAGACATCTCTCTGGCCCTTTAAATCTCACCTTTTCTCCTCAGATGCTCTGCATGACTTCCACATGGAGGAAGTAGGAGTTTCATCAGCAGCCCCTGGTGGTCAGCATAGTACCCAGGGATGGGCTAGAGTTCTTCAGGACACCTCGTGATGTCCTTTGTAAACTTCACCTTAAAAGAGGCCAAATGTGTTTCCCTCTCAGTCTGCAATTGATAGATTACTTCTTTAGTCTTTCCCCCCAAATGTACAGATTTTTAGTTTGGGGAAGTTTGAGGGGCTTGTGAAGTCCCTCCAGTGATGACAGACAAGTCAGGCTGAGAATTCATAGGACACAATATAGGCAGACTCCAGCCCTTAGCTTAAAAATTATTACGTATCTGAAAATGTTATTGATGGTTGAACTTTATAAGGGACGCTGCTGGCAACTGTACTAGTCACAAGTCCAGAGAGGGTGGAGTTGAAAGTGTGCATAAAAATTGAAGTAGGGAAGGCTGTGTCACAAGGGTCCATGTGCCCCGGCTGGCAGTCGGTCTGTCATTAAGTGACCCAGCCAAGCAGCCAAGAGCAGAGGTGTGCTGCTGGGATCCTGACATGCACCACTAAGGCCATGGTGCCCATGGCGACTTGCTCCAAGTGCTTCCAATGGCCTCACTTCCCTGTCCCCCAAATCCCTGAGAGCTGCTTGCTCTGTCTATGATAAACTGTTCAGAGGAGGGCAGGTATTCATGGGCCTGATAAAACATTTGTTTTCCTTTGAATTGGGAGTGACTTGGGTATATTATACTAGGCTATCCTCTAGTGAATCAAGCCTTTAATGCATATCCAATAAGATATAATGATGGTGCTACATATTAGTAGTTAAATAAAAATGCTTCTGGAGTATGTTTAGTGCCCTATGTTATG